>NW_016107376.1:134971-157013 GCF_001604975.1 Cebus imitator
AAAAAAAAAAAAAAAAAAAAAAAAAAGTGTTGGAACACTTCGATAGACTGTAGTAATATTCCTAAACAGCCAGCTAGTATTTCACATCCTTTCCAGCTAGAAAATTACCAATGAAAGACTGTAACGCTTGAGATAAATCTCTGCCCTAGTAGCTATTTCATTTCAAAGTCCAAGCAGCTCAACCTTTCAAAGAAAAGTGATGGAATTCTTCAGCTATGGAAACCCAAGGTAAATCTCTTGACCTTTTCAAAGTATAGTGATTGTCATTCCTTTTGGTAAGAAGTTCTTGAAAGTTGAAAACAACTTTCGTTCTTTATGTGCAAAGTTTATTGAAACAAAAAGTAATTTTTCTTTCATTGAAGGTGTTTCTCTACATTTGGGTGACCTTACTTGGCTGATACAGGCAAAGATAAAAGCAGTTTCTGAGTAGAAGTGTGACATTTTTTAGAGAATAGAAATGTAGACTTTCAGTGGCACTCTCCGAATATCTCCAGAAGACACCCAAGTGTTATGATTACATGATAACATAACACTTGGGTGTCTTCATTTATGGGTTAAATGATAGTTGCTTAACTGTGCTACTCAAAGTGTGGTCCTCAGACCACACCAGCCTCAGCATGTCCTGGGAGCTTGTTATAAATGCGTAATTTCAAGTCTTACACTAGACCTACTGAATCAGAATTTACTTGTTACCAAGATCATTGGGTTATTTACATGCACATGAAATTTTGGCTTAATCAACTTCTTGATTCAAAAGACAAAAATTCAGGCAAATCAAAGGGTAGATTTTGTGTAGGGTTAAACAATTGAAAAAGATAATGAAAGCTACAATTTGTTAGCAAAACCAAATCTGTTTAAATGGTTAAACTCATGCGTAAGAGAAAACAGGAAATTGTGATTATGCATAGGAAGAATTCTCAGAAGCAAGTCCAATTTAAGAATGTACTTATTGGTCCATCCAATGCCAGCACATTCAGATGAAAAAGGAAAGAACCTAGCAAGCCACGCAGAGGTCCCAATTTATTTCTAGCTCTTCGGGAACATCTTGAGGATTTTATTTTAAAATAATAAATTTTCGCCACAATCTTTGCCCCTCAATGGATACGGCTTAAACTAAGTCCATCGTTCTTTTATAGAATCCTCCAAAGGATACATAATTTGCATATCAACTTCTGTATGTACCAGGCATGGGGGAAGAAATGGGACTCTTTTCCCATATAATTGCAGCTTTTCCATCACTTTAGTATTTGGCCTGCGAGCAGGCAAGTGTGCCCATCCGATTCAGGTGTTAAACTATTGAATGATAGATCTCGTGGTGGTACTATCTGATATAACACTTCAAGGAAGCATATTTTTAATCCATATACTTTTTTTTTTTAATAACAAATGCATTCTTTCCAGACATATCTGAAAGTATCACCTAGAGAAGGGAGACATGGATTTTACTTTAGAATTTTCTTACCAGGGGGAAGAATGAATTTTGATCCTAGTTACATAATTGGAGGTACCTAGTGCATCTGTTCCTAAGCAGATAAAGGGCAATCATTTCTGAAGCAAATTCAATCGATCATTATTTTATTCCTAAGTTACTGGAGTCTTCTATTTATCCTTCTTGCTCCAGTGCACCATTGTAGAATGAAAGGTAACTTCCTGATAGTAAAGAATTATCTGGATTTTACTAATCTAATTTATTAACCATATACAATTCTGGCTTGTAAAATGGGGGAATTGTTTTAGATGAGGTAATTGAAACTTTCATGAAACCAGGTGAATCCTGATATAAATTCTGTATAAACTGATCTTTTTCTTAATCTGTTTTTGTCAGAGACAATAGTCACTACGAATTAGCCAAGCTTTACTGACAATGCACTTCTTCAACTTGGATTTAGCTTTAATTTTGAAAATTAAAGAAAAGAAATTAGAAATGGTGAGATCTACAGTCCAACTCATTTTACAGACAAGCCAAATTATGAAAGAATTGTATAAATATTATGATTTTGAGAATGATGTTTTAATAAATACAAATTAAAAGATTCATCAATGGTTTCTTTTTCAGAAAAAAAATACTTCTTTTCTAGCATTTAAGAGTCTGATAATGTCACATACATATTTTGAGAATCTCTGAGATTTCAGAATATTCTCCCCATTTTTTTTTCTCTAAAATGGGTAGATTTTCTTATGTGTTCCTTTGGAGTTAATGTTTAAGGAGCATGTTGTTTAGTGGCTTTCTGTAGAGTCATTGGAAATCTAGTGTCGGGTGGGGTGCAAGGCTTTAGAGGAAAAAGCTTTTCAAGTATGTATTCTGCTTAATTTCTCTTTAACTTAAAAATGACAATGCAGTCAGGTCTCCCCTCTGGAGTTGGCCTTAAACATATCACCATAAGAATCATAAGAGTAGGTCACACTTACTATCCTTCTTTAGTTTAGCGCTCTAAGATATGACTACCAAGAAATGTATTGCTGGAAGATGTGTTTGACAGCATGAGCATCTCCTTTAAAGGTAAGGAAAATCCTAAAATCTACTAATTGTTTTCTTCTAACATAATGAACTTGTCAACTTGTGAGTTTATTTCAATTTTTTTCTCTTCATGTTTAAGCTCTATAGCAGCTAGTCCACCTTGCACTATGAAGTTCTATCCCAAATAATTAGCTTAAAACTTTCCTCACTAATTGAAGAGATTTCCTCTTCATTCTAGTATTGCGAAATGTGATAAGCCAGCCATATCTCTCCCTAGTTTCTGCTTTTACAATTCAAGTAACATAGAAAATAGCCTCACTCTGTGTTTACCTTTGCAAATAAATTTCACAACTTTTACATTTGTCTTCATGGATACCCATCCACTCCTCTAATCATTTTACTTGTCCTTCTCTGGACTTTTTCCAGGCCAGTTATGCTTTATTCATTACAAAATGATCATTAGATCTTTGTTATTTAAGAGAAAAAGAAGGGAAGGCTGGCAGGAGGATCACTTGAGCCCAGGAGTTCAAGACCCTCCTGGGCAACATAATGAGACCTCCATCTCTACAATGTTTTTTTAATTAGCCAGGCAACATGGCACGTGCTTGTATTCCTAGCTACCGAGGAGGCTGAGGCAGGAGGATAGCTTGAGCCCAGAAATTTGACAGTGCAGTGAGCCATGGTCACACCACTGCCCTCCAGAGCCTTACCCTGTCTGAGGAAGAAGGAAGGAAGGAAGCAAAGAAGGAAGGAAGGGAGGGAGGGAAAGAAAGAGAGAGACAAAGGAAGGAAGAAAGAAAGGAGAAGGAGGGAGAGCTTGTACATAAATAGGCCCATGGTTAATTTGGTTCAATGAGTATGATATCTACTAAACTTTACAAGTTTGGCATTGTTTGAATGCTCTGATATGTTTTAAGTTCTCTTTTAGTTGAATGACATTTTCACATTATTTCACACTAGCTTTCCACAATTAGGTACCTCATGCTTTACCACCTGGTAATTACTTGTAAGTTGAGAATAACATTTGATAAAAGCTAAACTATTGCTTTTGATCTTCCTCCAGTTAATTTGAATGTGTTTTCAGATTTCTCATGTGAAATTTTTAAAATATAGTTTAGCCAAAATTTTTTTACAGTTGTTTCATAGTATTGTTCATGTCTACATACAATGTGAAGGTAAAATTTGTTTTCCTCTGAAAAATTATTTCTCAAAAAGTTGATATTTCTCAATATGCCAGTGAACTTGGTGAACTTGTGAGACTGCAGGATTATATTCATTCCATAATCCCATAATTTTAAACATTCAACATCTAATTTGATATATATTCTAAATATGACTGTTCTAAAATGATGATTAGGTTAGGAGATATTGTTCTGGCTTGTTCCCAAATAGTCATCATATTATTATCTTACTCCATTTTTTTAAAATCGTATGAGCCCACCGCAACAATTGTGATGTGGGGAAAATGTACTTAAGTACGTAATCTTGGTCATATTGTATGGAAATATAATAGCTATATTAAACCCATTCTCTAGGATGGATTGTACTATTTGCATTAGTTCACTAGCCTTTTCAATGCTCAATGAAATGTTTTAATCATTTTTGTTATTGTTGTTCATTCACAAAGCATGATTTCATCTGTAGTTTCCTTCCTGGAAGGATTTATTGGCCTATGTAAGCTTGGAGTGTTCCTCTAGATGCTCTCCACCACATTACTTAAAATATATTTAAAATAGAACTGGTATTAGAGCCCAGTCTCTAAGGAAGCCCATTGTTTACATTTGTTTCTTGTAAAGATCTGACCCCTCATGCCCTACACATTTTATTTTATTATTTGTGCTTCCTTTCCCTTTGGGAGGTGGATTTGGGGGAGGGCAGGGAGTATGTCTTACCTTGTATTTTCCATAATTCCTAACTAAGCACATCATAAATATTCATTGAATGGAATGTCAATTTTCTATAATGGTAAAACAGTATGCTCCTATTTCCAGTCCTATGGTGATTTAATTAAAACATAATAGCCTTGGTGTAAAACAACTTCCTCCAAGACATTTTGGAAGCTTAAACCAGCCATATTCTCAGTGTCTGTTTTTCCACATAAATATGTATCATCTCAAAGAAATCTATTCAATTAGTCAGGCATGATTTATGCTTAGGAAAACCGCATAACCTTTTCTCAAATAGATTATGTTAGTGAAAGCGTTAAGTGAGTCTGCCCTTTATTTTATTTATATGCATTTTTTACCAGCCAGTCTTTTTTGATGCTGGGCACTGAAAGGCCTATCAGGGGATGCTTCTCCTTAGAGCATTTACAGTTTCAAGGCATTCAGAATGCATGTGCAGCTGATTGCAAAGTACAACCAGGCACACGTTCTCTCCTTTGAAAGGCATACAAAAGTCAATTGAGCACAGTAGCCAAAAGGTTTCCACAAAAGATGGAAACAACCCAAATATCCATCACCAGTTGAAGCGATAAACAAATGGGGCATATACATGCAACAAAATATTATTCAGCCATAAAAAGGAATAAAGTTCTGGCACATGCTACAACACAGATGAACCCGGAAAACATTATGTTAAGTGAGGTTACTCAGATATGAAATGACAAATAAAATATTGTATGATTCCACTTACATGAAGTACCCACAATAGGCAAATTCATAGAGCTAAATAGTACATGAAAGGATACCAGGGACGTGTGGGAAGAGGAAGTAGGGAGTTATTGCTTAATAGTTACAGAGTTTCTTTTTAGGGTGATGAAACTTCCGAAATACTGGTGATGGTTGCACAAGACTGTGAATATAATTAATGCCACTGAATTGTATATTTTAAAATAGTCAAAATGGAAAATAACATTCCAAAGATCTTACTGCAATTTGAATAATGATGTAATATATCAAAAAACCATCTTTGTGCATTTTAAATGTGCGAACTGCACCGTATATGAGTTATATCTCCATTAAACTGTTTAAAAACAAAGTCACTTGAAGGTTGAAGAGTGGGAATATATGACCCTTTAGTGCTCTTGCTATCCTTTCCTTAAAAGAACACACCTAATGTAGATGATGGAGTGATGGGGACAGCAAAACCACCACGGCACGTGTGTAACTATGTAACAAACCTGCAGGTTCTGCACATGGACCCCAGATCTTAAAATATAATAAAAAATAAAATTTCTAAGTATGAAAAAAGAATAGATGGAAATAATAATAATAGTAAATGAAAATAAAAAGTTGGCCAACCTCACTGTGAAAACCTAGGTCTGGGCACATTCTGGGAAATGTGTGGGAATCAATGCCTGGCTGGTATTCCATAATGCCCAATCAACATTCATGCATTTAAACATTTGCAAAATAAGTTTCCATTGGAAAGACTCATTAAATATATTCCATTTCGCCCTCTATCTTGGCAGAGCTGGTGATATTTCCAGAATGCCTTTAGGTGTCTGTAATGGATCATTTCTGCCCTGTCCCCACACCCCTCCTCTAGGAACTTTGCAAACTTCAAGGATTGCTTTGTGATCTCAAGGGCCCCCTGGTAGTCTGTGAGCTGTGTGGCTTTGCCAAGATTGCTACCCTGCCAAGTCTTCGGCTTCCAAAAGACTAGCCAGGGCTTCCTCATTTGATGAAAGTACAGAAAAAGGCCATGTGCTTGGCGGACTTGCCCAATTCCCTCTGCTTCATAGCAAAAATAAATCTCTAAAGAAGTTCAAGGGAGAGTTACCATCTGGTCAGACTCCTGGCTTTCTCAATATGGCTCCCAACACCTACTGCCAAGTGTCAGGAGGGCTTCCTGTGCTGGACAGAGGCTGGCGTCGGTGTTCAGTGCCAATATACTCAAGTCAGATGGGAGCCTGATGACGTGGGGATCGTCAGACTGGTTTCAACCTGCAGTCTTGTCCCTGCCACTGGCACATTCACAAAAGGGTCAACATTTCAGCAATAAAAGTTGGAACAATTTCATAGCTGGCTCTATCACTGCAGACTATCTGTTAATTTCTTGAAGAACCTGTTAGACATCCAACTAAAAACCTACCCAATCACACTGAGTAATCCAGCACTGTGCATCCTAGATGACTCAGAGGCAGCACCATTGGAAAAAGCTGCAGAACTGTTTTTATAGTGCAGACACTTTCTCTGCAGCGACTTTGGCCAGCTTCCTGCACACTCAGATCTTCAATTCTAAAAGCCAAGCCAGCTTTTCTTTTTGTTCAGGGCTGTTCATGCTATAAAAGTTCACATCTAGTAAGAGACTTTTGTTTGAGAGAAAATGGTTATCTGAAACTTGGGCACTTATTGCATTGTTAGATGAACCTTAAAGATCTGGTTGATTTAAACGTTAATCTGTGTTTCCTCATGGATGTTTTGTCTTTAATATCTAAGATTAGCAGTAATGTCAAAATATTGAACTATACTAATGTTTCATATTTTTATGAAGACTGGAAGTCACTGATAGGGTACACAACTTTTGAACCAAAAAGGTCAGTACAGGTATTGATCGACTTACAACCTATGCAACTTACGACCATTCAACTTTATGACCACAATCGCTAGCCACGACTGCTCCGCGTCTGGCAGCGCAAACGTTGCCCAGCTGGGCATAAGGCAGTGTGGACCAGCTTCCGGCAGCACTACCATCTCCGCGTGCACCATTTCAACTGTTATCCCAGAGTCGGTACAGCAATTTGTGTTTTGTGTCTTGGATATTTTTCATCAAACCCCTCCCAAGATGTCTACCAAGAGGAAATTGTCTTTGTCTACGCCTCAGCCTGCCAAGAAGGAAAGAAAGACCATCGATCTCAACACGAAAATGAAGGTAATTAAGCAGTACGAAGGAGGAAAGAAAGTGAATGTGATTGCACGTGATACGAAGTTATCATTTCACAGTACTGTACATATAGCCTACTCAACTTACGACCAAATCGTGTTACGACCGGTCTGTCGGAGCCAATCGTGGTCATAAGTCAAGCACTAGCTGTATTACTTTTTGGAACTCCATGAGTAAATTTACTATTTTTATTATTGTCCTTTATGTTTATAAGTAAAGTCAGTACATGAATATTTTTCTTTTCTAACTAAAGACTCTCTTCTATAAGTTCTCCAACGAAGCAAAACATCTGTATGCAGTTGTCCTTCAAACCAAATTCTTGAGCACTGCATGCCACAAACCAAGCTTCAAGATCACACCCATCCGTGAGTGATTTCTTGTAGCTGGGCTGTGCTGCTGTTCCTTCAAATTCAACATCGCCACCCTTCATTGGCTTTCTCTCTGTCTTTTAACATATGCCTAGTATTCTTCATCCCCCTTCAAAAGCTAGAAGTCCCTAGGACAGTCCCTACTCGTTCTGCCTGTCTACCAAGTTGGGGAGAGGTTCCTGTTGGTCTTGTCCTTGTTCCATCTTTCTCATGGTTACAGTGCCCCCAAATTCTATCACATAGATAACTACAAATTTTATTTCTTTCCATCAGGTTTTTCACCTATACATTTCGTCATGCTGAGTGTTTCTGAAAGTTACTTTTACTACATCTGCTATAAAATATTCAAAGGAAAAGAAAGAAAATGAAAAGAGAACAGTAAAAAGGGGAAGGGAAGCCAGGGAAGAGGATGGGAGGGGAGAGGAAAGGGGAGGGGGGAGAGAAAAGGGGAAGAGGGGAGAGGAGAAGAAAGGGGAGGGGGGAGAGGAAATGGGAGGAGGGGAGGGGAAAGGGAAGGAGGAGAGGAGAGAAGACAGAAGAGGACAGAAGAGAGGAGAGGAGGAAAGGGGAAGAAAGAAAAGCAGGAAGGAAGAGAGAATTCCTTATTGCTCTAGGTATCCTATAGAGTAAAATGAAAATATACAGATATGTTGCTCAAATCCATTATGCAGGCACCTCTTTACTTTGCTACCCACCATCTCCCTTGGCAAGAAGACCGAGAAGGCACCCTTTCCACTAAGTTGCTCCAGTCCTCTTGTTACCCCCTTTCTGAAACAAACAAGCAGACGCACCTTTCTTGGCCATCCCAAACCACTGTCTTCATGCCTCTAAGACCCTGTAGAGTTCACTGAAGGTGTAGCTTTTATGATAAATTTTATTATTCTTTATTTTATTCTGATACTGTTTGTGTTGGTGTTTATATGTCCTGCATGCCAAGCTAGGTGTTGTATTGCCTGAGATGGTGTCTAGATCCTGGCACCCTCAATGGCTAATACACTGCTCTCTGTTCATTCACATTGATCAACACTTTCATTAGGTCTGTGATGTTCTTACTGGTTATCACGCTAGGCCTGAGGATGTCACGGGTGAATAAAACATTATCTACTCTCCTCGAAGTTATAGCTTATTGAAGAAGAAAGGTGTGGATTGTTAAAGCTGTGGGATGTGTAAGTAATGTAGTTTACGGTACTACACACGTGTGTGTTACCAGGTGACAGTCTTAGTCTATCTCTGCTGCTCTAACAGAATAACCAAGACTGGGTAATTTATAAACAACAGGAATTTGTTGCTCACAGTTCAGGAGACTGAGAAGTCCAAAATCAAGGTGCCTACAGGTTCAGTGTCTGGCAACAGCCTGTTCCTCATAATTGTGCTGTCTAGGTATCCTCATCTGGCAAGACACAGGAGCAAAGAGCTAGCTTCTATGCTAGCTCTCCTTGTCCTTTTGTAGAGCACCGATCTATCATGAAGGTGGAGAACTCATGACTTAATCGTTTCCCCAAGGCCCCATCTTTTAACATCAACACAATGGGGATTACGTTTCAACATGAATTTTCAAGGGGACACACGTTCAAACCACAGCAGGGACCAAACCTAGTCAGAGCAGCCCAGGAAAGCTTTATGAAGAAATGATATTTAAACTGAGATCTGAAAGGTGAACAGTAAAAAGTTAATAACTGGTAATATTTCTCTAATTTAAAAAAAACACAGGATGAACTGACTTTAAAGAGCTTGACAAAAGGTCAGAGAGGGATTTAGAGATTCAACCAATTTTTAGTTATGGCCGTTTCAATGCAAGTGAAGGACGATTAGTAAAAGAAATAGTATTTTATTTGATTTACAGCTTCTCTAAAATCTTCCTCAAGAATAAAGATGATTGTGTGTGTTGCTCTTTCTATGGTTTAGTATTTTGTTTTTTGTGTTTTTTCTCCATACTGAAATAAGCAGCTCCAGTTCAGCAGCTAGATTTGGAGACAGAATTGGAATTCTGAGTGAGATAGACCAGAAGACAAGAATTGAAGTAACGGAAGCAGGAACTTAAGGCAGAAGGCTACGCCAGGACCAGGGCTAAGAGAAATCAGAGTCGACAGATAGGGAGATAGGAGACTCCCACCGTTGAGCCCACAGTCAGGGCAAATGAAACCAGGCTAGTCTGTGAAACAGATAACCGACTGATGCTTAAAAGACAAAATGTGTAATCCCAGCACTTTGGGAGGCCGAGGCGGGTGGATCACGAGGTCAAGAGATCGAGACCATCCTGGTCAACATGGTGAAACCCCGTCTCTACTAAAAATACAAAAAATCAGCTGGGCATGGTGGCGTGTGCCTGTAATCCCAGCTACTCAGGAGGCTGAGGCAGGAGAATTGCCTGAACCCAGGAGGCGGAGGTTGCGGTGAGCCGAGATCGCCCCAATGCAACCCAGCCTGGGTAACATGAGTGAAACTCCGTCTCAAAAAAAAAAAAAAGACAAAATGAATGTTTTATGGAGGCATCTGCCTTAAACACCAGCTCTTATCTGAGTCTAACCATTTCAGTTCGTCCCATCACCTTTATTTTCACCCAATGTGTTTGTGAAGATGACATGAATTAATTACCATAAAAGTTCTTTGAGAATGTAAGGTCTCCAGAGATAAAAGGAACTGGTATCTATCATCTTCCTTTGTGTGCCACAATACAGGGGTTTCTATTTTCTCTTCAAAGTATATGAAAAAGCAATAAGCATGGCCTCAACAGCAATGTGCACAAGTAAAGGATTTACTAAAATTATGTGAAGATTCATAAAGATATAAATAAGGGGAAAAATGATATTCACAGAATCTTTCCCTGCAGCTGTGTGAGAAGCCTATGACTGTTGGAAGTAAAGTGCTTCTTGGTGTTTCCCAAAAATGCATAAAGGAATGAGGAGAAAGCCTTGGAGCCAACACTAATACAATCCAAGACAATGCGATCTCCCCAATAACCAGTTTGCCACTTATAAAATGTCTGCAAATTATTACATTGACTTGAGGAAAACTCAAAGTGAATGACTACAGACAGACCACTGAGGACCTCTTCTCCCTGTGTAGTTTATTTTAGATAGCTGGATACAGATAGATCTAGAAAGTGGGGCTTCTAGAATACCCCGAAAAGCAGACCAGGGAATATTATTTCCTCCTATTTTCTGAGATGGTGTATAAGGCAATGCTTTATCAAAAGAAATTTAAGAATGGAGGACCCCGTTTTCAAGTGAGAAGTATATGGAACTCACATAAAAGCAGGTAATATGAGGCATGCCTTGATTAGAGCTGGTGATAACAGACAACAACACGCTCTTTCCTCAGCTGGACTCCATGATGCTGTCACTGCTCCCAGGTCCTCTCCTAGCAAACATCAACTTCCCAAGGGCTTAAACCCATGTCAGTCTATATCTTTCTGGAAGCCAGAGGACATTGCAAAGTCTGGAGTTGCATTCCCATGGTGGATAAACTTACTATGAAAAAAAGAGTGTATCTTAGAGGGGCAATATTAGAATGGTAGTCCTATCAGAGCTGTGGATCAGAAAGGGTCAACAGGATTGAGCTTAGCAGAAAATAAACACTGGAAGATGGGGCCTGCTATAACTTCTGTTACCAGAAAGCAGGTTTTCGAACCTGGACGAAAATGAATTATAATATACTGAGATTTTCCAGGATAATTGAATTTCCATGTTTTCTTGTTAGGCATCTAAAATAGCTTTATTTTATATTTTGGGTTCTTTGTATGTGTCATAATATTCCCAGATATAAGGATATGTATTTAGAGCTTAATATAAAGACATAAAATACATCAGAATTCAAAATTAGATATTATAGCAAGATTTAGCCAATAACTAGTAAGAATCTAACATAGAAAGAGAAGAGATAAAACTTTAACGTGAGAAGATGGCCAAATAGACAAAACTCCAGTGCCCAATACCCAGCAAGAGAGGTGCAGAAATCGAGGGATCTCCAAGCTACAACCAAGGTACCAGGTGCATTTCAATGGGTCTGGTTGGATGGTGAGCAAAGTCCAGGCAGGGCAGACCAAGGTGAAGAGGGGTGCCGCTTCACCCAGAAAGTGCATCTGACCAGCAAGTCAGAAGCTCCCCCTCTGGCACTCTGGTCCAGATACAGCACTTGCCCCAAAGCCTCAGCAATACACAGAACAGGGGACCTATGCCATTCAAACACTGGGAATTGCAAGTGCTGAGTTGAATAATAATCCAGGACACTGTCCTGGATTGGTGCACAAATCTAAGCAAACGCATACGCCCATAAGCCAGCTGGGAGAGCCTGGAAATGGAGCTATCGCCCTTTCTCCCTGCCCAGAGAGAAAGGGAGCTGAAAGCAAGAAGACAGACAGATCAGCTGGGCGGGCCCCTCCTCCATGACCAGAAAGTGAGGGAGCTGACAGCAGGGAGAAAGACAGTGCAGCTGGGCGGGTGCCTACCCTTCCCAACAAACCCCAGAGGGCTGCAGCACTAACTCTAGTGGGTTACCCAGCCAGTGCCTCAGTCTGAGCGGAACCCTGAATGATCCAGCCTTGTGGAGGAAAGACACAACCCACCATTAAAGAGGTCGGACTGGGCTTCATGTATTAGCAAAAGACACAGGAAGCCTACATAGCAATGGGACGGTGTTCTTGACATCCCAGCAGCGCCTCCAGGTCAGTGGAAGAGGCAGGCCTAACCTCCTAGTGTAAACAAAAAAGACACAGGACGCTTACCTAGAAACCTGAAGGAGTCCCTAGAAACCCAATAGTGCCTCCACAGGCAGACAAGTGACCTTATCAAGCAGCAACCTGAGATCACAGCCGGGTAAATCCACAAGGATGGGGAAAAACGAGCACAAAAAAGATGAAACCATCCAAGACCAGAGTACCTCTTCTCCTTCAAGGGATCACAACTCCTCAATAACATGACGCAAGATGACCAAGAAAGAGTGCAACGAATTGACAGAAACAGACTGCAGAAGGTGGACAATAACAAATTTTCCTGAGCTGAAGGAACACATTCTAACTCAATGCAAAGAAACGAAAAACCTTGAAAAAAGGTTAGATGAAATGCTAACTAGAATAACCAGCTTAGAGAAGAGCATAAATCACTTGATGGAGTTGAAAACACAGCACGAGAACTACGTGAAGCAAATACAAGTTTTAATAGCTGAATTGATCAAGCAGAAGACAGGATATCAGAGATTGAAGATGAACTTAATGAAATAAAAAGAGAAGGCAAGACAAGAGAAAAAACAGTGAAAAGAAATGAACAAAGCCTCCAAGAAATGTGAGATTATGTGAAAAGATCTAATCTATGCTTGATAGATGTATCTGAATATGATGGGGAGAATGAATCCAACCTGGAAAACACGCTCCAGGATATTATCCAGAAGTTCCCAAGCCTAGCAAGGCAGGCCAACATTCAAATCCAAGAAATACAGAGAACTCCACAAAGATATTACTCAAGAAGAGCAACCCCAAGGCACAAAATGGTCAGGTTCACCAGGGTTGAAATGAAGGAAATAATGCTAAGGGCAGCCAGAGAGACAGGTCAGGTCACCCACAGAGGGAAGCCAATCAGACTCACAGCAGATCTCTCAGCAGAAACCCTATAAGCCAGAAGAGAGTGGGGGCCAATATTCAACAACCTTAAAGAAAAGAACTTTCAACCCAGAATCTCATATCCAGCCAAACTAAGCTTCATAAGTGAAGGAAAAATAAAATCCTTTATGGACAAGTGATTACTGAGAGATTTTGTCACCACCAGACCTGCCCTACAAGAGCTCCTGAAAGAAACACTAAGCACGGAAATGAACCAGTACCAGACACTGCAAAAGCATACCAAATGGCAAAGACCAAAAATTCAGTGAAGAAAATGAGTCAGCTAATGGGCAAGAAAATCAGCCAGTAACAAAATGGCAAGCTCAAATTCACACATAACTATATTAACATTGAATATAAACAGCCTAAACGCCCCAATCAAAAGACACAGACTGGCAAACTGGATAAAAAGTCAAGACCCAACAGTGTGCTGTATTCAGGAAACCCATCTCACATACAAAGACATACATAGACTCAAATTAAAGGAATGGAAGAAAATTTACCAGGCAAATGGAGAAGAAAAAAAAGGAGGGTTTTCAATCCTAGTCTCTGATAAAACGAACTTCAAACCAACAAAGATCAAGAGACAAAGAAGGGCATTACATAATGGTAAAATGGTCAGTCCAACAGGAAGAACTAACTATCCTAAATATGTACACACCCAACAAAGGAGCACCAAGATACATAAAGCAAGTTCTTACTGACCTAAAACGAGATTTAGACTTCCACACAATAATAGTGGGATACTTCAACACTCCATTGTCAATATTAGACAGATCAATGACACAGAAAATTAACAAGGACATCCAGGACTTGAATGCAGGGCTGGACAAAGCAGACCTAACAGACATATACAGAATGCTCCACCCCAAATCCATAGAATATACATTTTTCTCAGTACCACATCACACCTACTCTAAAATTGACCACATAATTGGAAGCAAATCACTTCTCAGCAAATGCAAAAGAACAGAAATCATAACAAACAGTCTATCAGACCAGAGCACAATCAGAAATCAGGATTAAGAAACACACTCAAGGGCCGGGTGCGGTGGCTCACGCCTGTAATCCCAGCACTTTGGGAGGCCGAGGCGGGTGGATCACAAGGTCAAAAGATCGAGACCATCCTGGTCAACATGGTGAAACCCTGTCTCTACTAAAAATACAAAAAATCAGCTGGGCATGGTGGCGCATGCCTGTAATCTCAGCTACTCAGGAGGCTGAGGCAGGAGAACTGCCTGAACCCAGCAGGCGGAGGTTGCGGTGAGCCAAGATCGCGCCATTGCACTCCAGCCTGGGTAACAAGAGCGAAACTCCGTCTCAAAAAAAAAAAAAAAGAAAGAAAGAAACACACTCAAATCCTCACAACCACTTGGAAACTGAACAACTTGCTTCTGAGCATTGACTGGATAAACAATGAAATGAAGGCAGAAATAAAGATGCTCTTTGAAACCAATCAGAATGAAGACCCAACTTACCAGAATCTCTGGGACACCTTTAAAGCAGTATCAAGAGGGAAATTTATAGCAATAAATGCCCACATGAGAAACAAGGAAAGATCTAAAAGTGACATACTATCATCAAAATTGAAAGAGCTAGAGGAGCAAGATCAAAAAAACTCAAAACCTATCAGAAGACAAGAAATAACTAAGATCAGAGTTGAACAGAAGGAGATAGAGACACAAAAAACCCTTCAAAACATCAATAAATCCAGGAGCTGGTTTTTTGAAAAGATGAACAAAATAGACTGCTAGCTGGACTAATAAAAAAGAAAAGAGAGAAGAATCAAATAGATGCAACAAAAAAAGATAAAGGGGATATCACCACTGATCTCACAGAAATACAAACTGCCATCAGAGATTACTGCAAACAGCTCTATGCACATAAACCAGTAAACCAGGAAGAAATGGATAAATTCCTGGACACTGGTACTCTACCAAGACTACACCAGGAGGAAGTTGAAACCCTGAATAGTGCAATAACAAGGGCTGGAGTTGAGGCAGCAATCAATAGCCTACCAACCAAAAAAACCCCAGGTTCAGATGGGTTCACAGCCGAATTCTACCAGACATAAAAAAAGGAGCCAGTTCTATTTCTTCTGAAACTATATCAAACAATACAAAAAGAGGGAATCTTCCTAACTCATTTTATGAGACCAGCATCATCCTGATACCAAAACCAGGGAGAGACTCAACTAAAAAAGAAAAGTTCAGGCCAATATCCATGATAAACATCAACGCAAAAATCTTCAATAAAATACTGGCAAATTGAATGCAACAGCACATCAAAATGCTTATCCATCATGATCAATGCTTCATCCTGTGGGGGATGCAAGGCTGGTTCAACATATGAAAGTCCATAAATGTAATCCATCACATAAACAGAACCAAAGACAAAAACCACATGATTATCGCAATAGATGCAGGGAAGGCCTTTGACAAAATTTAACAGCCCTTCCTCCTAAAAACTCTAGGTATCGATGGAACATATCATAATATAATAAAAGCTATTTATGACAAACCTACAGCCAATATCATACGAAACAGACAAAAGCTGGAAGAATTCCCTTTGAAATCAGGCACTAGACAAGGATGCCCTCTCTCACCACTCCTATTCAGTATAGTATTGGAAGTTCTATACTGGAAGTATTGGAAGCCAGAGCAATCAGGCAAGAAAAAAAAAAATAAAGCATATTCAATTAGGGACGGGGGAAGTCAAACTGTCTCTATTTGCAGATGACATGATTGTATATTTAGAAGGCCTCATGGCCTAAAATCTCCCGAAACTGATAAGCAATTTCAGCAAAGTCTCAGGATACAAAATCAGTGTGCAGAAATCACAAGCATTTCTATACACACCAATAACAGACTAACAGAGAGCCAAATCATGAGAGAACTCCCATTCACGATTGCTACAAAGAGAATAAAACACCTAGGAATACAGCTAATGAAGGATGTAAAGGACCTCTTCAAGGAGAACTACAATCCACTGCTCAATGAAATAAGAGACGACTCAAACAAATGGAGAAACATTCCATAGATATGGTTAGGAAGAATCAATATCATGAAAATGGCCATACTGCCCAAAGTAATTTATAGATTCAATGCCATCCCCATCAAGCTACCAATGACCTTCTTCACAGAACTGGGAAAAACCACCTTAAACTTCATATGGAATCACAAGAGAGCCTGCATAGCCAAGACAGTCCTAAGCAAAAAGAACAAAGCCAGAAGCATCATACTGCCGGACTTCAAACTATACTACAAGGCTACAGTAATTAAAACAGCCTGGTACTGATACCAAAACAGAGACATAGACCAATGGCACAGAACAGATGCCTCAGAAGCAACACCACACATCTACAACCATCTGATCTTTGACAAACCTGACAAAAACAAGCAATGGGGAAAAGACTCCATGTTTAATAAATGGTGTTGGGAAAACTGGCTAGCAATGTGCAGAAGGCAGAAACTGGACCCCTTCCTGTCACCTTACACTAAAATTAACTCCATAGGGATTAAAGACTTAAACATAAAACCTAACATCATAAAAACCGTAGAAGAAAACATATGTAACACCATTCAGGACACAGGCATAGGCAAGGACTTCATGACTAAAACACCAAAAGCAATGGCAACAAAAGCCAAGCTAAACAAATGGGATCTAATTAAACTCCAGAGCTTCTGTAAAGCAAAAGAAACCATCATTAGAGCAAACTGGCAACCAACAGAATGGGCAAATATTTTTGCAGTCTACCCATCTGACAAAGGGCTAATATCCAGAATCTGCAAAAAACTAAAACAGATATACAAGAAAAAAGCAAACAAACCCATTCAAAAGTGGGAAAAGGATATGAACAGACACTTTTCAAAAGAAGACATATATGAGGCCAACAAACATATGAAAAAATGCTCATCATCACTGGTCATTAGAGAAATGCAAATCAAAACCACGTAGAGATGCCACCTCACACCAGTTAGAATGGCGATCATTAAAAAATCTGGAGACAACAGATGCTAGAGAGGATGTGGAGAAACAGGAACACTTTTACACAGTTGGTGGGAGTATAAATTAGTTCAACCATTGTGGAAGACAGTGGGGAGCTTCCTCAAGGACCTAGAAAAAGCAATTCCATTTGACCCAGCAATCCCATTACTGGGTATATATCCAAAGGATTATAAATCATTCTACTATAAGGACACATGCACACATATGTTCATTGCAGCCCTGTGTACAATAGCAAAGACCTGGAACCAACCCAAATGCTCATCAATGATAGACCAGACAAAGAAAATGTGGCACATAGACACCATGGAATACTATGCAGCCATAAAAAATGATGAGTTTGTGTCCTTTGTAGGCACTTGGATGAATCTGGAAACCATCATTCTCAGCAAACTGACATAAGAACAGAAAACAAAACACCGGATGTTCTCACTCATAGGTGGGTATTGAACAATGAGAACATGTGGACTCAGGGAGAGGAGCATCACATACTGGGGGCAGTGGTGGGGGTGCTGGGGAAGGACAGCAGGGGTTGGGGAGGGATAACATAGGGAGAAATGCCAGATATAGTCAAAGGGAGAATAGAGGCAGCAAACCACCTGGTTATGTATACACCTATGCAACAACCCTGGATAACCTGCACATGTATCCCAGAACCTAAAGTAAAATTTTTTTAAAAAAGTGTCAAAAAAAACTTTCATGTGTTAGGAATTTTTTTTTTTTTAATGAAGAACATTTTCTGTTCTACTCAAATAAAGTAGTGTAAATCAGTTGATCACAAATTATGAATGCTGATATTTGAAATATGCAAGTGTAAACTTAGACCACTAGGGTAGGTGCTATCTTTTCATTATGCAAAACAAAACATAATCAGAGCAGAGTATTTCAATATGGAAAAAAAATGACTAAGGTTCATTTCAGTCTCTGTCATTTTAATTAGTTTGGAAATAGGACCCAAAGTTGACAATGTTTTATTCATTAATTTTTTTTCTATCTACTCTACATGGCAGATGCTCATGATTTTCTTCATAAAGTAGAATTTTAGGGCAAAAAAAGGAGTGGGTACTTTTATTCTTATTGCTTTGGTTTTTTTATCATAAGGCCAGGTCCGGCACTGGGTTTGGTGTATGAGATATTGCATTCTCCTCTCTCCACCCCATCTCTCTCTCCAATAGCAGGTTGGTGTAGTTTAGGCACAATTATAGGTCTTTATTTATTTATTTTTTGAGACAGAGTCTTGCTCTGTCACCCAGGCTGGAGTGCAGTGGTATGATCTTGGGCTCACTGCAACCTCCAACTACCAGGCTCAAGCGATCTCCTGCCTCAGCCTCCTGAGTAGCTGAAATTACACGCGTGTGCCACCATGCCCAGCTAATTTTTGTATTTTTAATAGAGGTGGGATTTCACCATGTTGGCCAGGCTGGTTTGGAACTCCTGACCTCAAGTGATCCACCTGCCTCAGCTTCCCAAAGTGCTGGGATTACAGGTGTGAGCCACCATGCCCGGCCTGTTAGAGGTAGTTTTATTTTCATTGGCTTATGACCCCCAAAGCCCTGCTGTAAAAACCCCAGGCCTCTGGGACCCACTCTGACCACATTGGAAACATTGAAACCTGGCTTACCTGCTCTCTTGAGGGTCTTTTCAGTTTAGCAATTAGCCTCCCTGTCAGCCTCCACTCCAAAATAAACATACATGGATAGATACAAGCCTAACCCACCAAGACTGACCTGGTACTAAGACCAGTTACACCACAGCCTCCAGCAGAGCAGACCCTACCCTAAATTAGCACAACAATAGTTAATCTGCACACACAGCCTGGGAATCAAAGTGCGGGGCTGTATATCACTTTGTGGGTAGCTGACTACCCAGCATTATTGTGGCAATAACTAGTCAGTGTAGTGCTTTAACCCATCCTGCTCCACTTTTTCCTTCAAAGCAGGTCTGAAGGAGGTAGTTTTCAATCAAAAAGCACTCTGGTTCAAACAAGCAGAAAAGAAATGGTTGCAGTTCTATCACTGAGAAACACTTCTATCATCCTGATGGTTGTACTTAAAGCTAAAAGGGAATTCATCACAGACCTTTCGGGCATTTTTCTCACAAAACATAGGCTCAAGGTTTTCACAGAAAATCAATAGATGAAGTAACTAACTAAAGCCACACTTAGGATAAGATGCAAACCTAGCTCTTTACAGTGATCACAGTTTGCATATTTCATGTTCCTTGAGAGGGAGAGATCAATCCCATGTTCTGGCAGGATTTTCATCTTGACTATGTTCTTTCTGGGTCATTATTCTTTCTGTTCAATTCACAGAAAACACATAGATTTCACTGCTACACCGAGGCATTTCACTGATGCAAGGACAAATTGCAATGTGTTATGGATTAAAGGGAAGCAAAAATAAAGGAAGAAATCCTAAGTTTGGGACCTATGGCCATTGTTTACTCAGTTTCGTGCTTTGCGCTGGACACTCAGTCTTTCTATTCTTTGTGCTCGCACGTATGGTACAAGGGTGACATCTGCTCCACCTCCATCACAGTACTGGTGTGAGAATGCCGTGTGATAATGCTATCAAGCTGCAAAGAGCTATACATCTGTTCCTCTGGGAAACAGATGGGAGGAAGCAATGCATCATAACATTGAAGAGCCTGGCTTTGAAGCCACACAGACCTGGGATCCAACTCCAGCTCTATCATTTACTAGCTGTGTGATCTTGAAAAAGTTCTTTTTTCCCCCATGAGCTACAGTTATTCCTAGAAAAGTTTGGTAATAGTGCCCATCTTGGAGTTGTGTGTACTACATGAGATCAGGAATGTAAAGCATTCAGCATGGCGTCTGGCACAAAGTAAAGGCTCTAGAATATGATAGGTGATTTCATTCCTAGGCATTGCTTTTCAACACTTGTTGATCAATGCAATGGCGAAGGATACCCTCTGCCTTCACACTGTCCTTTGTACCAAGGAGAATGTCTAGAAATTGGTGGTTATCTTTGGCCCTTGGTCATAGAACTGCTGAACACTCATTATCTTCCTTTCGCTCCCTTCTGCTGTTGATGTCCAATGCTGCTTTATAATAGCAAAGACTTGAGACAAGAGTTTTTACCATTGCCTTTCTTTTGTGTCTCCTCCACCGGCTAGTGTCTCCAGTGGCTCATTATGCCTGATAATATCTGGATTACACTGAGTCCAGAAAGATCATCCTTGCCTCTTCACTAATGGCTGTCCCAAATCTAACTCTACATCATTTCTTATCTTTGCAGGTGGCAGCTAGGATGTGCCAGAACATAGCTATCATTGGTTCATTTGAGGGAAAACAAATCACTAGCGATGTGATCTGTTTCTAAATGTAAGATTAAAAAGCATATTATTATTACTATCTTTTTGTTTTTTTAAGACAGAGTCTCACTCTGTCCCCCAGGCTGGAGAGCAGTGGTATGATCTTGGCTCACTGCAACTTCCACCTCCTGGGTTCAAACAATTCTCCTGTCTCAGCTTCCCAGGTGGCTGGGATTACAGGCATGCATCACCATGCCAGGCTAATTTTTGTTTTTTTAGTGGAGACAGGGTTTCACCGTGTTGACTAGGCTGGTCTCAAACTCCTGACTTCAAATGGTCCACCCACCTTGGCCTCCCAAACTGCTGATATTACAGGCATGAGCCACCATACCCAGCCAAAAAACACATTATTGATTGGTATATGAAAATAAAGCTCATATTCCACAAATACGGGAAATCAGGGACCATAACTTTTTATTTTCTCTATGAGTAGTAAACATCTCATGGATAGCTAGAGAATTTAAAAAATTCACGTATAAATTCTAGCCACTTATGAGCTAATGTGTTCATTTTATAAACAAGCTGGCATCCTGTTAGATGTTATATGAAGTAAAATTTAATTAAGACATTTAAAAATATTTAGTTTCATCCCAAATATCATTCCATTCCTATGATAGAAAATTTAGAAAAATAAAGAGATGCTGGAAGAACAATCTAAAGTCAAACATAATCCTCGCACCTATAGATGATGACCATGTACACTTTGATGTACTTTCTTCATTTTTCTCTTTATGTTTTAATTTATAAAACTTGTATATATTTATAGTGTATGACATGTTGTGATAATATATATGTACACAAACTGTGGAACTGCTAAATCAAGTTAATTAACATATGCATGACCTCACAGGTTTACAATTTTTTTGTGGTGAGAACACTTAAAATCTACTTTCTTAGTAATTTTCAAATATACAGTATTTTGTTTTTAACTATAGTCACCATGTTGTACAATCGATTTCTTGACGTATTTCTCCCAACTGAAATTTTGTATTCTTTTACTAACATTTCCCCCATCTCCCACCCCACTCCCCTGACCCTAGACCCTGGTAACCACCACTTCCTTCTCTGCTTCTATGAGTTCAACTACTTCATATTCTACATAGAAGTGAGATCATGTGGTACTTGTCATTCTGTGCCTAGCTTATTTCACTTAACATAATGTCCTCCAGTTAATTCATGTTGTTGCAAATGGCAGGACCTCCTTTTTTATGGCTGAATAGTATTGCATTGTGTATCTAGTCACATTTTCTTTGTTCATTCATTTGTTGATGGACACTTAGGTGTGTTCCATGTCTTGGCTATGTTTAATAGAATTGCAAAAAGCATGAGAGTGCAAGCCAAGCACAGTGGCTCATACCTGTAATCCCAGTTACTTCAGAGCCTGAGGTAGGAGGATTGCTTGAGGCTAGGAATTCAAGATTGATAAGCCTGGGAAACATAGCAAGACTTCATCGATAA
>NW_016107376.1:157036-159870 GCF_001604975.1 Cebus imitator
AAAAAAAAAAAAAAAAAAAAAAAAAAAAACCACAAACAACACAACAAAAAAACTAGGCCTAGTGGCTTGCATCAGTAGTCCCAGCTACTACAGAGGCTAAGCTGGAAGGATCACTTGAACCCAGGAGTTGGAGGCTTCAGTGAGCTATGATTGCACCACTGCACTTCAGCCTGGATGATAGACAGAGATCTCAACTCTTCAAAAACATAATGGGAGTTTAGATATCTCTTTGACATACTGACTTCATTTTCTTTGGATATATACCCAATAGTATCACTGCTAGATCAGATGGCAGTTATATTTATTTATTTATTTTCGAGGAACCTCCACACTGTTTTTCTATAAGGGCTGTACTAATTTCCAATTGCTTTTTTGTGGAGAGTTTTAACTAGGTCATTTCCAAGTGTATTTTTGTCCTGTTCTGCTGAAGACTGGCTTACAGTAAAGACATGTGAATGTCACAAATCTAGACCCCTTCCAGAGTCATACTGAGCACTTAACACCTTTAGCTTTAGGATTTTCCAAGACTGTGAAAACTGGGCTCACTTTCCAAGGCATCTAGAAGGATTGTTTAAAGCACAATGCCGACAAATGCTCGCTGTCTTAAAAATGTGCCTCTAAACCTCAACTATTTGGCTAAAAAGTTAAGAGGCAAGTTTCAGCAAATTGACTTGTATAGTATTATTCTCAGTTCTGCTAGAAAGAGAGTAATAAATTGCAATTGACAATAGCACAGGCACCTTATTTGGATTTGTTTTCTTAGTGTCTTCCACTGGGATTTACAAGATCCACATGAGCTCTGAAAAAGCAACAATTTCCTGTCTATTAAGCCCCAAATGGAAAAATAACAAATACAATGAAAAACAGCAACCTAGTTGACAGGTTAATATATATTAATCCCATCTCCATGGTTAAGAGATGGAAAATTATTATTGAATAAGACTCTTTCATCAAACCAAATATTTCCTAATGCTCCAAAGTACGTATCTGGCATTGCTTCCGCCTTACACATCTGCTTCTCTTTTTGAACTCTGATATTAATCTCAAGGTTGCATGCAGCTGCACAGTTCTAAGATAATTAGTTCTTTCCATTATACATTATGACTGATAGGGCAGACCTCAAAAACATTCAGAGCTTGGATTTGCATAAACTCCAGGCAGTGAGAAGACTTTCCCAAAATTCAAATCAATCTCCTGGAAAAACTTGTACAATTTCCAGATCCTTCCTGGAATATTTTATATTATACCTCTCTTAGAATATTTTCTCTTTTTCTCATTTCTCTGCATTTTTATACTTAATTGCTGATAAAATTTCATGAATCTCTTTGGAATATTTCAGAGAAAATCAACCTGAAGTAGGTGACCCCAGCCCTTATAGGCAGGTATGCCAGCAAAGCATTGAGCTGGTTTTTATACAGTGTTAAACACGAAGCATTTTGACATTTCCTCCAGAGCTTCCAGATTTTGAAAACATCCATAAAAGAGTGGTTTTATAGTTATCTTCCCATAAGAGATGAAACCAATCATCCCCAAAGACACTGACAATGCTTCATGTCATGCATGAGTTTTTCCTTCCGCAGTAGGGCAGTCATCCATAGAGTGGGTTTCAGGGCCTCTCAAAGAAAAAAGACTTGATTTTTGTTCTTGCTTTAGGTCAAATGCTTTGTGTCCACTGAAGGAGAGAGGAAGCCAAGAAGGAAGTGAGATGGAATCCTGACATCAGAGTGTCCAGGAGCTGGACTTCAAGTGAATAAAACATTCTAGAATGGAAGAATATTTTAAGCAAATTGCAGTGTTCCCTTCCAATAAATGCAAGCCAACTTGAACTGATCCAGCAATACCACCCAGGCAGCCATCATTTCTAAAACTCAGTTTCATGAACATGCTTTCAAAAGGAAATCTGTTTCCAATTTCAAAAGGAATGTGGTTTCAAAAAGAAAATTCTCTACAGCATTCTTACTTGATGTATACCTAGTGAAAAGATATATCATATCTTGGTTATTAATCCTCCAGAAAGACAGCCCTTCTCCTTAGAAATAAACAAATGAAATGGCAAAATGGCTGACCATGGTGTGGAAATGATTCTCAGGCGTGCTGATGGTTTGGAGTTCCTTTTTCTCTTTCTTGCATATTGTCCCTACTAGAAATACTGTAGATTCTGCTCAGACAATAACTATCATAGCTATCAAGCTTTCTGGTTCTTATATATACAATTTTTTTAATATGGAAGGTCACAGTATCTAAATATTTCTTTGCTTTTACAAAACCAAATTTCATAATCTGGCCAAAACCCTGCCAATAGTCTTAACCCAGTAGGAAAGTATGTTGTTTGTATTTGTTATTCTATGTGCTTCTTTTTGTTAAGTTGGCAGGAGGCCTGGGGGAAGTGCACGCATGTTATGAGATGGCTTGGTTTTTTTGTTTTGTTTTGTTTTTTTGTTTTTTGAGACAGAGTCTCCCTCTGTCACCCAAGCTGGAGTGCAATGTTACGATCTTGGCTCACTGCAACCTCTGTCTCCCAGGTTCAAATGATTCTCCTGCCTCAGTCTCCCCAGTGGGTGGGATTACAAGTGCCTACCACCACACTCGGCTAATTTTTGTGTTTTTTAGTAAAGATAGGGTTTCCTCATGTTGACCAGGCTGGCCTCGAACTCCTGACTTCAAGTGATCCTCCCAAAGTGCTGAGACATTAGGCATGAACCATCGCACCCAGCCAGACCACTGTTTTTTAACTCGTTCCCTTCTTTGACTTCCATGATGCCATGCTGGCCTGGTTTTCTTCCTGCCTTTCTGGACAATCTTTCTCTGTCTACACTGCCGGATGCTCCACTATC
>NW_016107376.1:160060-164636 GCF_001604975.1 Cebus imitator
ACGCGCCACCACTCCCAGCTAATTTTTTGTATTTTTAGTAGAGACGGGGTTTCACCGTGTTGACCAGGATGGTCTCGATCTCTTGATATCAGGCATTATTCTTAAGTCTTCTGTTCTTCTTACTCCAGGCTCTTTTTGGGATTAACAGTACTCAATTTCATAGCTCCCAGACTTATTCCTGAAGTCCAGATTTCTTTTTGGCAGGGACTAGAATCATATCCAAATGGCTACTAAAAAATTTAACTTGTCTGTCTCCAATTCTGTGTGCTGAATTGAGCTCTGATCTTCAAACCTGCTCCTCCTTCTTACTT
Source organism: Cebus imitator (assembly GCF_001604975.1). Taxonomy (NCBI): domain Eukaryota; kingdom Metazoa; phylum Chordata; class Mammalia; order Primates; family Cebidae; genus Cebus; species Cebus imitator. The sequence continues at coordinate 160,372 of NW_016107376.1, forward strand.
CCCCATCTGAGGTGGATTAAAGATGCCCCCAATTTATTTGATACTAGTTTCATCCCCTGCCCTTATATCTGGACAAGCTTGTTCAGAGTGATGCTGTGCAGCTTCTGGGCCCAGCCTTTAAGAGGCTGGCACCTCCTACCTGCTACCTCTTGGAGTACTTGAAATATATAAAATCTACAACCAGAATTTGTTACCTAACTGTAAGATGACACCATAACCAAATATCAAAACACGGTGTCAGCTCTGGGATCAGGCGGTGGGTGGAAGGTGAAAGTGATAGTTGATTAGGATTTGAAGTTGAAAGACAGCAAGGAAAATGCTGCAGAAAAAAATGACCTGTATTATGCAGTGGTGAAAAGTGTAGCAAAACTGTCACCTGTAGAATATGGTACAGAAAATGTCTAATAAGTTCATGGATCTGGCTAAGGAGATTTCCAGGTAAAATGTCAAAAGGGCCATCTGGTTTCTTTTAGCTGCATGTGGTAAAATATAAGAAGAGAGAGATAAGCTTTAAAAAAAAAAAAAAGATTAAGCTTTCAACCTAAGTTTAGAGGAAATATAAAGAATACAGGACTTGCTGTGTTCCAAAATAAACTTTCTCACTGTCATTTTTACCCAGGGAAAAAAAATGTTCAAAGTGAAAAATGACTCTAGGGCAAAGACCAAATCCAGGCCTCTATCAGTAAACCGTGGTCTTAGGGCAAAGATTTCAAGAGTATGCCTATAAGATTCTTTGTTAAATTCAAAGACTTCAGAAAAATTTAAAGGTATACCTAGTAGGACTTCTGAGAATGAAAAGGCCTGCGATTAAGAATCATAGCTACTTTAGTTTAAATAACAGGGCTTTTAGGTGTTAAGGGCAATATTCCACAGCAGTGTCACCAGCTGCCCAAGGCACAGAAGGTGTGTCTTGGAAAGAATTGTGAGTGTGACTTCCATGTAATGAAATTGACTATAAATTGATAAACAAGAAACCCACACATGTTTTAAAGAAATTATATCAGTTAGGAATGAAATGGAACAGTACAAAGTAAAAAGAGATATTTAGAACTCCCAAATGTCCATGGAAAGGAAGTAGGCTGAGAAAAGTACTTAGCTGCAACACAGATGATTTCTTAATGGAAGATGAAGGATGACTTCAGGGCTAGGACTAAAAACCAAGAGGACAGAGCCAATAGCTCTGCAGGACAATTTCCGTAGAGTAGGAATTGCCCTAATCAAGAAACTGCAATGTGTGCTGTTGTGAACTATAAACTTGCAAATGACCAGTGCCTGCCACATGGTTGTGTTCCGTTTCTTTTAAATGAGACTATTACAGTTAGGCTAACCCCAGTCTACTGTTTTATGTTGAGTGGGGAACACTGAACTTCAGACTCATAGGAGCTATACCTAATGAGCCTCATCTACACCTGAACCTGATTTCAGTGATAATGAGATCTTGGACTCTGAGTTGATGCCATAATGGAATTAGATTTGGGGGAGCTTTGGGAAAGGATGAGAGTATTTTTCACATGGAAGGAGAGTAAATCATTTGTAGCCAGACAAACAAATGATACATAAGGATGTATAAATGTATTGGTATATCTGTTTATGATGATAAATGGTATCCACAAATTCTTTGACTATTCACCCACTGCATCTGAGTAGGCTTGATGATTAGAATATGGCAAAAATAATTTTGTGCCAAATTTTTAGATCCATGTTTTAAGAGACTGGAAGCTTCCACTTCCTGTTTCTCAGAATACAAAGTTTTGCAATCTAACCATCTTTTTCAAGGAAGGCCAGGCCACATGGAGAGGGCCACATGTGAAGAAACTGAGGTCACTGGCCAAGAAGCCTGGGTTCCATCTGACAGCCAGAACCACCTTGCCAGCCAAGTAAGGGAATCATCTTGGAAAACGATTGAGGTGACTCAGTTTATATCACATGGGGTTGAAATGAACCATCCCCTTTTCGCCTTCAAACCCAAATTGCAAATTTGTAGGCAAAATAAATGGTTGTTGTCTTAAGCCACTAAATGTGAAAATGCTTTGTTATGGAGCAATAGATTACCAAAATAACCTCACAGTAATTGATACCATAATAAACCATTACTCAAGACATTGGATGGAGCTCTTGACATCTTCCTCTTCCTTATGACCTAAATTGATTTTGTTGCTTCAGTGCTTCATAGGTTTCTCCAGACTGCATCCACCAGCTGTTAATGGCCTATTCTCTTAGTAAGAGGGAACTAGCTTATATTCAGCTAGCCAATAACCCAAATGAATGTCCTTATTCATATTCACTTATGTATTATGAGAATAATTTGCAATATATATACTAAGAGTAAAATAACTTGATTGTCAGGTATATAGGTTGTTAAGCAAAGTGGATATTAACGAATTGTTTTCTAGAATTGTTGCATCAGTTAATGCTCCCAATGGAAATACACAAGCATTCTTTTTCTCAGCATCTTTACCAATTCATCATATTTTGATTACTTGTTACTATTCATCATCTTTTGCCAACAATATGGACATAAATTGATATCTGGATGTTTTAACTTTTCCTTTTTCTTATTATAACGCATCCTTGTTAACTATTCAGATTTCCTCCCTGATTTACACATTTTTGAGAAGAGTTCTCTTCTCTTAAAATTTCCAATATTTTTATTAATTGCCAGAAGTTCCATGTAGATTTTAGGTATTCATCTGGCTTTGCTTTCAGGAATGGAAAATAATAGTCAGCTGCTGCCTTCTAATTTTATCTATCCATTCACTCGGTAAGTAGACATGCTTAATATGATACAGTTACATTCATCAATATTTTGTCTCCTGATCCTATGAAAACCTTTTGGTTTTTCATGTTTTTAAGAAGATCTTCTCTACTTTCAGGTTACAAGAACTTATATATTTCTTCCTCTTAGCTTTATGGCTTTAATTCTCATGTTTAGAAGCTTAAAGTCTCTGGAATCCATTAACTTTGTTCTGGTGAAAAACAGGACCCAGCTTTTTATTTTTTCTTAACAAGGTGCAGTTCTCCCAGTACTATGTATTAAACAGTCTGATATTTCCTTGTTTTATTTTAAAGCAATCTATCCATATTTCAGAAGCATTCGAATTGTCTGTCCTGTTCTTCTGGAATATTAGAAGTTTCTGTTCCAGCACCATTAAGTATTTATTACATCCTTTTCTTATCTATTTATACTGGCTGGAGCAAGTATCTTTCCTTTGATATTCTTTTCCAAATTTGACTTACCTACGAGAGGGTCTAGTTTTGGGGTTTTTTGTTAATCTATTTCATTTGGTTCTATATGAGCATTTTAACCTCTAATTCTGGAAATGTCTGAACATTTTTCCTAAAAATATTTTTCTTTTCTACTATTTGTCTTTATTATACAGATATTTCTATTTCTCTTTGCCACATAGCTTAACTTTTATATCTTTCTCCTGTTTATGCCTTCCTGAAGACTTCTAAGAGTTTTTCTACCTCATCTTTCTGCTCACTAATTCTGCTCTCTTCTGCTCAAATTCTTTTGCTATTTATTCCCTTCGTTGGGTTTGTAATTTCAACTCTTGTATTTTCACGTCAATAATTTTCCTGGATTTAAAAAACGTAGATGTTAGTTCCTGCATTATGTGATTAGCATCTGCCCTTATTTCTTGGAGGATATTTATATATCATGCTTATTTTAAATGTTTCCCTGCTGTATTAATGCTTCTCCACCTGGCATAGATTGTATGATTTTGTTATCTCTCTTTGATGTAAGTTGTAGGTCTCAGATTTTAGAGTTAGATCTTAGGTAGGTGATCTTAGCTAGGTCATTGTTGAGCTAGCTAGGATGTTGTTGAGATGTAGTATATTCACAAATGAGAAGACTCAATATACCAAAGATCCCAGTTCTACTGAAATTAATCAGTGAATCCAGGTCATATTCCTTAGAGGCCCCCTCGCAACTTCTTTGGGGAAGGAAACATTTTCCCTTCCTGGAGCACAAGGAAGGGTATTGTATGCCACGGTAGAGTGCTTTCACCTGTAGGAATACCCTCTCTGTCAATCTCTACCTTCATGGAAACACCCTCTTCCTCCAGAAAGAGGCGTTGGTACCACTGATTTTGATTTTGTACCACCTCCAGGAAAAAGGGTGTTTCCATGAAGGCAGGGATAAATTGAGAGGGCTTGAGCTGAGTAGAGGAAATTTCCATGGCTGGCCAGCTTGCTGCATCTGTTGATAAATGCTACTCCGTGCAGCAGGGCTTAGCAGTTGTGGCTGCCACTGCTTTTTT
>NW_016107376.1:164682-178867 GCF_001604975.1 Cebus imitator
CTGCTTTTCCACTTCCTTTCTCCCCATCCTGACCACGTTGCCCTCTTCTCCCTTCCCCTGGAATTCCATTTCCTTTCCATGCCAGGTAACCGCATCCTGATGCCCTGATGATTTTGAGTAATTTAAAAATTATTTTTCAGATACATACACATGCCCCTCACTTACATGACACCCCCAGGGATGGGATGAGATTGGGATATTGCAGGCCTTGTTCGTTTGCTCTCCTCTCAGGAATAAGCAGCTTATTTGTTTGCTATTGATTTGTAGAAATTATTCTTACATTAAAAATACTATTTTTTTTAACACAGACAAATATCTTTAATTAGCCTGTGTCTTTGGCTTTTATTATGCCGACATTTTAAATTTTCATGTAGTCAAATGTATCCATAAAATGATATAATCAAATGTCATTAACTTTTATGAGTGAAATATTTTGAGCCTTGTCCAATAAATCCTTTTTGAGGTTGCTTTATTTTCTTATAGTATTCTGAAAGTTTTGTTTTCTATATTGAGATCTACCACCCACGTAGAATTTACTTCATTTATTTATTTATTTTTTTGCATGGTAGGAAGAACACCTACCATGTTTTTTCATCTGGAAAATCAGTGGTATAAACATCTCTTGTTTCTGAATCCACCCTCTCCCCACTGATTTCTAATACTACTTGAATCATATTCTCATACCTCTAACTAATTCTCACATATAGCTAGTGCTGTCTGGGAAGCTAATATGTTTCATTGATCTAACATCTATGTATCCCTTTGCCAAAACCACATTTTAAAAATTACTACAGCTTTCTAAGTTCTGATATGTGGTAGAAAAAAAAAATCCATCATTATTGCTCTGTCATTCCTGGCTCTTCATTCTGCCACTTGAATTTTAAAATCAATTTGCTACCTTTATCCAGGTAGTATTTGAATTAGATTTACATTGGATCAAAGACCAATCGATAGAAATCATGAACACTCCTTAGCACTGTCACTACTCATCACAAAATATAGTAGGAAGATAATATTTATGAGGGAAACAAAACTAGATACCTAGAAATAACCTAGCAAAATGTGTAAAAGAATTTGATGAAAAAAATTACAAAATGTTATTAAAAACACAAAAATGGCCTGCACAAATGTTGAGATGTAGTACATTCATAAAGACTCAATATACCAAAGATTCCAGTTCTACTGAAATTAATCAGTGAAGCCGGCTCAATCCTATTCAGTTTGAACAAACAAAAATACTCCTTAACATACTTGTCTAGTTGTCCAAAATAGGGTGAAATTATTTTTACCTCCTTTCAGCGCAGTGCCAGGAATTTGGCATGTTGTGTTCCTTTATTTTCTCTCCCTTTCTATTTCCTACCCTCACCAACATCTTCATACCTTTAAAAAAAAAAAAAATCTTCTTCTAAACTAGACCCCTACCTGACACCTTACACTAAAATTAACTCCAGATGGATTAAAGACTTAAACATAAGACCTAACACCATAAAAACCCTAGAAGAAAACCTAGGCAAAACCATTCACGACATAGGCATAGGCAAGGACTTCATGAGTAAAACACCAAAAGCATTGGCAACAAAAGCCAAAATAGACATATGGGATGTAATTAAACTCCAGAACTTCTGCACAGCAAAAGAAAACAATCATTAGAGTGAACCAGCAACCAACAGAATGGGAAAAAATTTTTGCAGCCTACCCATCTGACAAAGGACTTACATCTAAATTCTACAAAGAACTAAAACAGGTTTATAAGAAAAAAACAAACCCATTCAAAGGTAGGCAAAGGATATGAACAGACACTTTTCAAAAGAAGACATATATGAGGCCAATAAACATAAGAAAAAATGCTCATCATCACTGGTCAATAAAGAAATGCAAATCAAAACCACATTGAGATACCATCTCATGCCAGTTAGAATGGCAATTATTAAAAGCTCTGGAGACAACAGATGCTGGAGAGGATGTGGAGAAATAGGAACACTTTTGCACTGCTGATGGGAGTGTAAATTAATTCTACTATTGTGGAAGACAGTGCGGCAATTCCTCAAGGACCTGGAAATAGAAATTCCATTTGACCCAGCAATCCCATTACTGGTGTATATCCAAAGGATTATAAATTGCTGCATTATAAAGACACATGCACATGTATGTTCAGTGTGGCACTGTTTACAATAGCAAAGACCTGTATTCAACCGAAATGCTCATTGATGATAGGCTGAACAGAGAAAATGTGGCACATATACACCATGGAATACTACGCAGCCATAAAAAACAATGAGTTTGTGTCCTTTGCAGGGACTTGGATGTATCTGGAAACCATCATTCTCAGCAAACTGACATAAGAACAGAAAATCAAACATCGCATGTTCTCACTCATAGGTAGGTGTTGAACAATGAGAACACATGGACATAGGGAGGGGAGCAACACACACTGGGGTCTGTTGGAGGGGACTCAGGGAGGGCCTGCGGTGGGTAAGGAGTTGGGGAGGGATAACATGGGGAGAAATGCCAGATATAGGTGATGGGGATGGAGGCAGCAAACCACATTGCCATGTAGGTACCTATGCAACAATCCTGCATGTTCTTCACATGTACCCCAGAACCTAACGTGCAATAAAATATATTAAATAAAAATGTTTCTTCTATAATTTATTACAAAACAACTCTCTTGTTTTGTTTCTCTGTCATTCTAAATATTCCCTGGCTGATCTTCTTGGTTTCTAGTTTTCCCATGCTACGTTTTCCATCCTTATTTCCCTTCCATTTGCATTGTGTGTACTTCCATGCTTCTGTGATCTTTTCTGTGATGACAACTCCCAAATGTATCTTCATGTCAGGTTGGTCCCTTGAATTACAGGCTCACATATCTACTTGCTGAATAAGGCATACCTTTTTCTCTATCCTCCAGTGACTTAAAATATAGTATGTCCCAAATCAAATTCATTTCTTTGCTTGAGAATCTGTTTCACTTATGTCTTCAATAAATGCAATTGCTACCTATAAATACTTTCAAACCAAAGTGGGGTGTCAGACACCTGCAGCATAATATGTCTAAATAAAAAGAGTTGCTTTGCTCATGAGGATTTTTCCCACTGTAAGTTTTATTTGCACTTTTTCACAACTTCGTGTCAAGTAATGCTCACATTATTCTCCTTTGTCTTTGTGACTTTGAGCCCAAGAAAACCCACTGATGTGCTTAATAAGTACATGGTGCATACAGGTTCCAAATAAGTTCACAGCTGTGCATGTATGACATTTTGATGGCAAAGAACTAAAACACTTCATGATGTTATAGATTAGATGAAGTCTGTTAGGAACATAAAAAATTTAGACTATGGAGTCAACAAATATTACAGTATAAAGCTATTGTCCAAGTTTCAGAAAACCTACAGTTATGCGTGTCTGAAAAACAAAATTAAAGAAATGTATCTATGTACACACCAAATGCTTCTCATCTGTTTTCAACTTTGGCAATCCACCTGGATTTTTTGTGGTTACAATTGCATATAAGGTGGACAGCTGTCAGCAAATGATGTAATTACTTGTCTTTCCATTCCTTTCTTCTGTTTATGTCCACTCTTCCCATTGCAGTCTCAAAGCTTATATGCTCACCTAACGGAAAGGTGGGCTGTGGGTACTTCACCTGGCATACCTACAAGTCTTAGCTTGAACCATATGCCTGCCTTGAAGACAGAGCAAATTAAGAAATAGATGAAACCAATATCCCTGCTTAGAAGCAAAATAAGTAGAGAAAGCTAATTGCAGACACAACAATGAAGATGGACAATTAAGTTTATTTTCTCCATTTCACAGCCTGCCTCAGAAACCTTTCATTTGCAATTATTTCTATTCTTTCCATTTTCAACATGAAATATAATCTAGACCCATGCTCACCCACCAGCCTTATTTCCTCTTAGCCTATCAGTTGCTAACAGGAAGCTTGGTTGACTGTGTGGTCTGTACGACTATAGACAGCAAGCCAGAAAACTTTAAAGGTGTATTCTGTAATAGAGAGAATCAGATTCAGCCATGTAATGAGTGTATAACTTTGGGCAAATAATCTCCCTGAACTTTAGTTTCTTCATCTATGAAATAAACAATATTGCCTTTGCAGAGACTGCATGACAGGGGCTGCCTTTGGGGCACTGAACAGTCTTCAGCTAGATTGAAGGAAACCCAGAACATGGCCTGGTCCAAACCAAGAAATGTACAGATTTTGAATATGGTGACTAGGCAAGGGGCACTTTGGGCTAATACTCTAGGCTCTGTGACTCTTCTCTATAGTGCATTTGGTGTCATTACTGAGAAAACACAAGGTGCAGAAGATGACCTAAACACAGTAGCAGCCGGAACCATGACAGGCATGTTGTATAAATGCACAGGTAGTCTTTGAGGGATAGCACGAGGTGGTCTGACAGGACTAACACTTAACAGCCTCTATGTACCATATAATAACTGGGAGCACATGAAAAGCTCCTTGCTCCAACAGTCGCTCTGAACATTTTGCCAACTCATGAATGGAGGACACTTCAGTAGACATCTAGATCATTTTATAAGTCAGACTGGAGTTATTCTCTCTTCTACCCTATAACTAGTTTGAAAAATTGGGGATTTTGGTCTGCCGTGATGAAAATCTTAGATTGTTGACCAAGACTGGCACTTGTTCCAGCCATTAGTGAGTTGAAGCCACAGCCCTTTGGTGACTTTCTGAGTAACGTGGTTCTCCTCTCCTTTGGAGAAGATCTTGCATGTATCTGTTCTTCTGCCCCATGAACTAAAAATCCACTTACTCCCAGAATTCAGCTTGTGCTTGTCAGTACTATATCACCAAGTCTGTTCATTTAATGATCCAAAACTGTAATGCTGCACTGTATTCCAAATAAAGTGTAAAAACAGACACAACGTTTAAAAAAAATGAGCTCATACACCTCAAATGCTGAACACATTTGACTGGAGTATAAGCACTGCAAATGCAGTAGCTTAATTAGAAAGGCTCAGCCCAGCAGGAACAGACCAATCTGCCTATAAAAGCAACTATATTTCCACATTAGCAAACTCCATCCTTATCTGAGCCCTGAGTCATCCTTCCAGCACACAGCGCTCTTCTGTACCATGCTGGGCTTAGTCCACGCAGTCTCCTCATTTCCACCACATTACTGGTTTTCCCAGTTCACCATCAGCGTCTGATCTCCTGATGGCTGGTTGACTCTTTGGTATTTGTTCTCTTTCCTGAGCTGCACTCAATGAAAAGCCAAGCAAATATATCCCAATCCTTCCAGAATCAGCCCAGCTGCCTGTACTTGACCCTGAAGTGTCTAGTGTTTTGGTCCAAATGAAAATGTATTCATGACTTTGAAGGAATGCTTGGAGTAGCATTAATAAGGTCATGTGACTCTAAAAATGGAGATGTCTGCTGCAGTTCCCCAAAAGATGGAAGACTTCCCTTTATGGCAAGTATCTTGGATACTTGGAATAAATAGCTCATTGGAATTTGAGATATTTCAGGTATACCATTCTAACATAACAACATCTTCTAACAAATTTAATGCCAGATGAGTCCAGGATATTAAAAAGCAATTTGATAAAGTAAAAGAGCTTTCTTCTTATCAAAATGAAGTCATCTGTAAGTTATCCTGTTAATATACCCTGCAGATATAAATTCATCAAAATTATTTTTGGGGAAAATAAGTAACCTTACTTGAGACTACATACTTCTCCAACCTCCCATTTCTCTGCTCCCCTTGTCAGCTACACTGCAAAAGAGCTGTCTATACACACTCTACCCACTTCCTTCTTTCTCACTCTCTCAAATGCCCTTCCATCAAGTTCACATTTTAACAATTTTATCAAAGCTGCTCTTGTCAAGGTCTCCAATGACCTCCCTGTTTCCAAATACAAAGGCTGATTGCCAATCGTCATCATATTTAATCTTTCACTCCCTCCTTGCATGGAATCTTCTGCTTCACTTGGCTTCCTCATGGCCATTCTCTCTTGTCTCTCCTCTGACTTTGCTGGCCACAAGCCAGTAATCTCTTTTCCTGATTTGTCCTCCTTTCCATCACCCTGAGCATCAGAGTTTAGGCATCTTGTCCTAATTTCACCCTTTTCTCTGTGTGTAACGTCTCTCCAGGGATCTCACCCACTCTCATGTCTTCAGTGACCTGCACCTGCTGATAACACCAACACTTTAATCTCTCAGCACAAAACTCTTCTACACTCTGGACCCATTTATTCTACTGCTTACTTGATATCTCTACCTGGCTGCCTAATAGGCATCAAAAAACTTAAACATAGCCCATATCAATCTCTCAGTCTTCCCTATATCCACCTTTCAAATATGGTTTCCTTAGTCTTCCCCATCTCTGCAAATGTCAGTTTCATTGTTCCAGCTGCTTGGGTCAACAATTTTGGAAGAATCCTTGATGGCCTTTTTTGTCTCTCTTATTTCACCCTCAATCCATCAGCTACTCTTACAGGATCTATCTTAAATATAGATTTGGAATTTGAGCACTTCTTAACACCAGTACTGTCACTAAGTGACTGGTGTCACTTAACACCAGTATTGCCTTTAAACCAGGCAAGAAAGCCATCAACTTTCTTGCCTGGTTTAAAGCAGTAGCCTCCCATCTGCTCTGTATTCTTCTGCCTTGTCTTCTTGTTTATTCTTACGACAAAGTGATCCTTTTTAATGTGAATGTCAAATCGTCTCAGTTCTCAGATCCTCCATTGACTTCCCGTATCCCTCTGAGTCAAAGGGAAGTCCTTACCATGGCCCCTTGCTTCCTCTGGCTTCATTTATCTCTACTCTTCCCTTAAGTCTCACCATTCTGGTCACACTGACCTCTTTGCTATTCCTCAAACAAGTCAAGCACATTTCTGCCTCTGATCTGAAGGACCTTCAAATTTAATAATGGAAACGCGGTTTGATGATAGTAATTGTCTCAGTCCATTCTGTGCTGCTATAGCAGAATACCATAGGATGGGTAATTTTTAAAGAAGAGAAATTTATTTCTCACATTTCTGGAGGCTAGAGAGTCCCAAGATCAAGGCCCTGGGATCTGGTGAGGGCTGCTCTCTGCTCCCCAGATGGTGCAGATGATTCATCTGGAACAGAGGAATGCTGGGTCCCCACATGGCAGAAGGCAGAAGGGCAGTAAGGGACAATCTCACTCACTCCATCAAGCTCCCTTCTAAGGCCACCGAATCCCTTTCATGAGCCCTCATGATTCAGTCACCTCCCAAAGGCCACAGTTTCTCAATACTGTTGCCTTGGGGACTAAATTTCAACAAGAATTTTGGAGGGAACAAAGACACCCAAACTATGGCATAGCATTTGGACCCTGGATCCCTCAAAATCATGCCCTTCTTACATGCAAAATATATCCTTTCTATCCCAATAATCCCCAGAGTCTTAACTTCATCCAGCATCAACTCAAAAGCCTAAAATCCAGAAGTTTCATCTAAATCCTTTATTGATGAGACTCAAGGCATGATTCAACCTGAAGCAAATTTCCCTCCAACTGTGAGCCTGTATAATCAAAAAAATTATTTACTTCTAAGACACACTAGTAGGTCAGGCATAGGATAGATTTTTTCCATTCCAAAAGGGAGACATGAGAAAAAAGAGAAGAGTAACAAGTCCCAGGTAAGTCTTAAGCCCAACAGTAAAAGGAATATCCAACTGAAGAATAATTTTCTTTGACTCCACATCCCACCTCCTGGATGCACTGGAGTGGAGGTTGCAGCCCCATCCTCATGGCTTTGCTGGGCACAGCCCATGCCTTACTTCTCATGTATTGAAGTCATGTGTCTGTGGCTTTCCTGGACTGGTGCTGCATGCAAGTGGCTCTACAGTTCTAGGGTCTCAGGGGCAGCCCTGTCCCCATGGGTCCACCTGGAATTGCCCTGCTAGGAACTCTCTGTGGTGTCCCCCACTCCATAGTACTTCTGAGCATTGCCCTAGTAGGGGCTCTCTGCAGGGGTTCTACTCCCATGGCAGGCCACTCCTTGGTCCCTGAGGCTTTCTGAATAAAACATCATTCTTTCTGAAAACATTATTTTTGAAATCTAAGTGAAAGAAGCCATGTGTGCTTCCACAGTTCTTGCATTCTGCGTACATACAGCATTAGGACCACGTGGATGTGGCCAACGATCACTGCTTGTACGCTCCTGAGAAGTAGCATGAGCTGCACCTGGGCCTGTTTGAGTCACAGCTGGTCAGAGCTTCACTAGAATGTGGGAAGCAGAGACCTGAGGGAGTCCTTAGCAGCACATGGGTGCCCTTGGTCCCTCCAGAGCCCTGGAATTGTTCTCTGGACCTGTGAAGGGAGAGACAGCCTTTGAAGACCCCTGAAATGCCTTCATGGTAATTCTCCCATTGTCCTGATGACTAGCCCCTGGCTTCCTTGGATCCATGCTAATCTTATCAGTCACTTGGCAACATCCTAGGTTTTCTCTCCTGAACATACTCTTGGTTTGTTACAAGACCAGAATGAGAATTTTGTTCTGCTTCCCTTTCAATTCTAAATTCTGTCTTTAAACCATTCTCTTTTCTCAGGTATCACTGTAAGCAGCTAAGAGAAGCCATGCAGCATTCTGAACACTCTCACGGAGTCCTAGGACATGGACATCATTCAGCCAACTTCTTTATAACAAGGATTGCCTGTTTTCCAGTTTCCAATACCTTGTTTATTGTTTCTAGGACCTCATCAGAATGGCCCTTCCAGTCCATATTTTTGTGGACATTCTGTTCATAACCACTTAAGTTATCTCCAGGAATGAAGTTCTTCCAACAGCCCTCCTCTTCCGAACCCTCACTAGCATTGCCCTTAATGCACCATTCTTTGCAGCACAGGCTTTTTCCAGCACCTACTTCAGAACTGTTCCGGTTTCTACTCATTACCCAGTTCTAAAAGTACTTTCACATTCTTAGGTTGTGAAATAAATGTTGATTGCCTTATATGAGGTTGTTGCAAAGGTATTTGTGGTTTCGGCCAAAAAAGTCATGGCCAAAACCACAATTACCTTTGCAACAACCTCATATAAGGCAGAGTATGGGCAACCATTATTGCACTTCACAAGCAGTGAAAATTAACTCCCCCTTTATAATCCTGAGGGCTCAGAGAAACTCTCAGGGGCATAACAGCTCAAGCTGTATCCAGTGCTTCCCAGGATAACTGTTACGCATAGGCAGGCATATGGCTCTACATAGGTTATCTCCTGGGCCACCAACTGCACCCTAGACAAAAGCCCTGTGATACAGTTTGGCTGTGTCCCCACCCAAATCTCAATTTCCATTATGTCTCTCAGAATTCCCATGTGTTGTGGGAGGGACCCAAGAGGAGGCAATCAAATCGTGGGAGCTGGTCTTTCCCCTGCTAGTCTGCTGATTGTGAATAAGTCTTACGAGATCTGATGGTTTTTACCAGGGGTTTCCACTTTTGCTTCTTCCTCATTTTCTCTTGCTGCCACTATGTAAGAAGTGCCTTTTGCCTCCCACCATGATTCTGAGGCCTCCCCAGCCATATGGAATTCTAAGTCCAATTAAACCTTATTTTCTTCCCAGTCTCAGGTATGTCTTTATCAGCAATGTCAAAAGAGACTAATGCAATCTGTCATCTGCAATGAGACTCAGGAAACAAATACAAAGGCAGTGTGAATGACCACCATCAGATGTTGGTGCATGAGACCCCGTTTCTCCACAAACCCTTGGAAGTTCTCATTCCCACGTGGCTCATTGAGCAAGGCAGTGATGCTGTAGCACTGCTGTCACTGGAGCTTTTTAGGATGGGCATGGTTTCAACAGAGATTTGAGTTGTTGCCAAAAAATAAATAAATAAATTAGAAGAGATAATCCTGAAAACTAAAATACTCCAGAATGGCATTAATTCAATCAGTAGATTTTTCAACAGGAATGAAAATTGATAGAATATGGCCAGAAAAACAAACAGAGACAGAGCTATTCAGTTGACAAATTAAGTAATCATTCCTCTCCATGCTATTATGTTGACAAGAGTAAGTTCTTAATAAATAATGAGGTGAATATGCCCAAAGGAAAAGGTGTGAAAACATATTATCTTCAGAACAAGCAACGGGGCCTGAGTTGTTTCTGTCAAAATTATCTTCAGTTTAACTACTTGCCTTGGGTACAGACACACACACATACACACACGGATATACTCCAGAGTACCTGTATTACATACGGGCCCTTGGGCTTCAAAGATCAGAGGTACATTAGCTTACTTCAGATGATGGGGATTTAATGAAGGCTACTTGGTTTAAAAATGGAAGAAGATATCAAAAATTAAACTTAAGATTTCTTTCTACAGAAACTGACTCCCTCAGGGACCTAAGTTAGAAGTCTTTGACCTCTTTTTATCCTTAAACACCATTTCTAAGCACACATTCTCATCAAATTTCCTCATATTGTCATGATTTCTTAACTAACCTTCCAAGCTCTAGTCTTATAAGTTCTGATCCATAATGTGTGACTTCACTACATTGATGTTTCTAATGTATTACCTTGATTATTAATTCAAAAGATTTCCAAGTGCTTCTTGATCTTGACATTGAAGGTACAGTAATGAACAAGACAAACTCTCTGCATTTAAGAAGATCCCTGTGTAGTGGGTAAGAGAAATGTGCCAGTAATAATTACAATGAAATCTACTATAAATAGAGGTAATAATAAATACTCTGAAATGTTTGAGTCTGTGCTAAGGGTTAGCACATTCTTATTTAAAATTTTCAAGAGAAGTATGGAGTAAATATTACCAGTCTAAAATAAAGCATTATTTGAATAGTAAATATATTATTATACAGATAAGGAAACTAAATCACAAAGGGCTTTAGGAACGTAACAACTATTTTGCAAAACTGGAATGGAACTTCAGACTCTCTAATATTAAGGATGGGACTATAACCACAATGCTTTAATGTTTCTCACTCATAAAGTGCTCATGTGTCTGCATGAAAGACACCTGACATTGTAGCTATTACTCATCTACATAGGACTCCAAGTGCCTCCTCAGGTCATATGCCCCTGGCATGTGGCATCTGTCACTGATTTTGAAATTCTGCAGATGTACTTATGTGGAGCAGGGACCACTTTTCTTCCTCCAAGGCCCTTCATTATGCCCAGGTGTTTGTGAGGAGAGAAGACTTTCCAGGCTCATGCATCAGACTTGAGTGCTTCTCTTTGTAAACCTGGAATCCAAGTCACTCATCCATTTACATTAATTATGGAGTTCATGATAGAATCAGAAAGAAAGGGGTTTGACTTTTATTTCACTTTCCATGATGCACACCATAATTATGAAAATATCAAAACGCCATAATTCATGTACATAAGGAAGAAGTTGTAAGACTGAGTCTCAGGAGAAGGGAAGCTTAGTATTCTGTCCATGTTGTGTGTGTGTGTGTGTGTGTGTGTGTGTGTGTGTGTGTGTTTACGAAGTTCAAAAGACAAAAATTATTTCCACCAGTTTCTGACAATTGGCTGAGTTGATGCAGACCATGACCTCTAATAGGCAACCAAACTGCTAGATAAAAATACAGTAACAGCAACATTTAAAACCTAAGCCAAACAGAA
This sequence comes from Cebus imitator, assembly GCF_001604975.1. Taxonomy (NCBI): domain Eukaryota; kingdom Metazoa; phylum Chordata; class Mammalia; order Primates; family Cebidae; genus Cebus; species Cebus imitator. The sequence continues at coordinate 176,273 of NW_016107376.1, forward strand.
AGAAAGGGAAATATTTAGGTGCCAGAAACAGAGAGGGAACTCAGAGGTGGAAGTGTGAAATGGAACTGATATCGACAGAGGCAGACCAAAGATGTTGGTGGTGGGCATATCAATGTGAAATTAAACTGTTGCAGGTGGTGCGTGGTTGTAGGGGTGTATCAGCCTAGATAAAGGGCCTAGAGCAAATGCCTGAGTTAATGGCTACCAGAAGATGTTCAGTTAGCCATGGGTTCATACAGAGCAATGAGTGGAAACAGAGAACCCTATGTTAAGCCTAGACTCCCAAAAGGACCCCATGTTGGTGAAAACAGACTAGAGAACTCTGCTATCTGTAACTCCATTTGCCTTCTGCCTCAGCTCTGGAGGAGGGTGTTTGAGGGAGAAGCATAATTTCCCACAAGAAATCAAAACTCCTAATCTTTGCAACATGCAGATGAAGGGTGTAGATTTACAAACTCATGTTGTGCACAGACCCTAAGCCAAGAAATTAATATTAAAAAGAAAGTAACCCATAGTAACAACATAAAAAATGCTGATTTGGAAAAAAGAAAGAAAAAACAGATCAAACTTATAGAAGTGAAAAACAATCGCTATTGAAATTACCACAGAAGATGGCCAAATAGGAACAGCTCCGGGGTGCAGTTCCCAGCAAGAACAATGCAAAGCATGAGTGCCCACCACATTTCCAAAAAAATTTTCACTGCCCACTGACCAGGAGATTCCTGGGAAAAGCGCCACGAGTTTTTAGCATGGCAGTTTCAGACAGTGCCAGGATGGCGCACAGAAACTCACACAAATCTGGTGGCCGTTTCAACTGGCACCTGGAACGCCAGGGAGACAGAGCTACCCATTCAACTGAAGGAGATGGCAGAGACAGGAAGCCAGGCAATCTGGCTCAGCAGGTATCACTCCCACAAAAAAAGCAATCTGAAATGCTCTGGACTGAGAGTTTTGCAGCAAGCACAGCTGGACCCAGGAATGTCCGGCTCAGTGGGGGGAAGGGCGACCACCACTACTGAGGCAGCTCAACAACACCTCTGCTGGCAGATTGTGACTAGACTACTCCGTGTGGGGCAGGGCCTCTATGAAAAAAGGCAGCAGCATGACAGGAACTTATAAATAAAGCCGACCTTCCTAGGACAGAGCACCTGGGAAAAGAGGAGGCTATGAATTCCGCTGCAGCAGACTTGAAAGTACCTGCCCAGCAGCTCTGCATGGAACAATGGAGCTCCCAGCATAGCACTTGAGCTCCTATAAGGGACAGGCTGTCTCCTCAAGCAGCTCCCCAACCCCTGTATACCCTAAGAGATACCTCATAAAGGAGAACTCAGGCTGACATCTGGCAGATGCCCTTCTGGGACAAAGATAACAGAAGAAGAAACCAGCAGCAACCCTTACTGTTCTACAGCCCCCGCGGGTGATCCCCAGGCAAGAGGATCTGGAGTGGACCTCCAGCAGTCCTGCAGCAGAGGGGCCTGATGGTTAGAAAGAAAGCTAAGAAACAGAAATAAATAACGTCATCAACAACAAAAGGGACATCCACTCAGAGACCCCATCTGAAAGTCACCAACTACAAAGACCACAGGTAGATAAGGCCACTAAGATGGGAAGAGACCAGCACAAAAAGGATGAAAACACCAAAAACCAGAATGCCTCTCCTCCTCCAAAGGATCACAACTCTTCACCAGCTAGGTATCAAAGATGGATGGAGAACGAATCCGATGAATTGACAAAAACAGGCTGCAGAAGGTGGGTAATAACAAAACTCTCAGAGCTAAAATAACACGTGCTAATCCTATGCAAAGAAACTAAGAACCTAGAAAAAAGATTAGATGAGAGGCTAACTAGAATAAACAGCTTAGAGAAGAATATCTCTAAGGGTAATTTTGCAGTCTTTGCATCTGCAGGAGCCATAACAATAATGTACGAAGTACATAGTGGTGTGCGGGTATAATAAAAAAACAGAGGCCCTGGAGGCAACACCACACACCTATAACAAGCAGTGGGGAAATGATTCCCTGTTTAATAAATGGTGTTGAGAAAACTTGCTAGCAGTGTACAGAAAGCAGAAGCTGGACCCCTTTTTGACACCTTACACTAAAATTAACTCCAGATGGATTAAAGACTTAAACATAAGACCTAACACCATAAACACCCTAGAAGAAAACCTAGCCAAACCATTCAGGACATAGGCATAAGCAAGGACTTCATGACAAAAACACCAAAAGCATTGGCAACAAAAGCCAAAATAGACAAATGGGACCTAATTAAACTCCAGAGCTTCTGTACAGCAAAATAAACAATCATTAGAGTGAACCAGCAACCAACAGAATGGGAAAAAATTTTTGCAATCTATCCATCTGACAAAGGGCTAATATCTAGAATCTACAAATAGCTAAAACAGATTTACAAGAAAAAAACAAACAAATCCATCCAAAAGTGGGAGAAGGATATGAACAGACACTTTTCAAAAGAAGACATATATGAGGCCAACAAACATATGAAAAAATGCTCATCATCACTGATTATTAGAGAAATGCAAATAAAACCACATTGAGATACCACCTCACACCAGTTAGAATGGCGATCATTAAA
>NW_016107376.1:179607-206296 GCF_001604975.1 Cebus imitator
AAAAAAAAAAAAAAGAAATTACCACAACATATTTTCAGCTTCATTGAGGTATAAGTGACAAAAATGTATATATTTAAGGAAGAGTCATATATCTGTTTCTATCTATATATAGATCTTCCTAGTTTTGTTGAAAGTCCTGTGTTCTGAGAACCTCATCAGTCCTGGGAAAACTGTGACACTTGGCCACACTGTACTGAGATGCACATATTTTTTGCATGTTAACATCTGAAAGACTGTAGTACTTCACACAATCTAGGGTGCTTCACAGAAGCTGCTGGCCAGGGAGCATCACGACATGTCATTTCCTCCACTTGGGTCAAGTTGGTCATAGACGCGTAAATGCTTGCCACTTAAAATATCTTTTAAAAAATTACACTATGATTTCATATTGAAACAAAAAAATTATGTATCTATAAAACATGGAGACAGTGGCAGGGTGAAAATAATATATAATCAAGCAAGTAGTCCTCATTGAAGGAATGACTGCAGTTCCTTTCTTTTCCTTTCAAATAAATAAGTGATTGACACCTAGTGCCTTCATGCAAAACAAACAAACGAAAAAACACTCATTTTCATTAAAGAAGAGATGTTTGATTAAAACATTGAAGGTAAAACTCTACAACTTGAATGGATGCAGAGTTGCTTCTTACAGATGAGCAAAGAAAGTGATTTCTAGAGATGGAATCTACTTCTGGTGAAGATGCTGTAGACATGATTGAAACGACAACCACGGATTTGGAATCCTACATAGATTTAGTTTATAGGGCAGCAGGAGAGCTCGACAAGAATGCCTCCAATTTTGAAAGAAGTTCTACTGTGGGTAAAATGCTACCAAACAGCGTCTCATGCTACAGAAAAATCTTTCATGAGAAGAAGAATGAACAAGTACTGCAAATTCCATTGTTGTCTTATTTGAAGAAATTGCCACAGGCTTTCTAACTTTCAGCCTCCACCACGACCCTCACCAGTGCACAGTCAATAAACATCAAGGCAAAGCCCTCCACCAGAAAAAGATTCGTCTCGCCAAAGGCTCAGATGATTGTTAGCATTTTTTAGCAATGAAGCATTTTTAAATTATTTATTTTTTTAAAGACACAATGTTATAGTACACTTCATGAACTATAGTATAGTATAAATATAACTTTTATATTTGCTAAGAAACCCAAAAATTTGTGTGATTTGGTTGATGGTGGTACTTACTTTATTGTAGTGGTCTGCAATGAACTCTGCAATCTCTGAAGTGTGCCTGTATTTGGGAAAAAAAAAAAGGAAATACAAGTGTCTGATAAACATATTAGAAGATGTATAATTTTATTAATCATCAGGCTAATGAAATTAAATTAACAGTAATATACAATTATACACTAGCCAGATGGCTATAAATGAAAAGGCCCTAAAATACCAGCTGATGGTAGTATGCTTAAAAGAGTGGAAGTCTCACGAATTGCTGGTGGGAGAGTAATTTGTTATAAGTATTTTGGAAACTATTTAGTATTATCTAATGCAGTTGAATATATATGTAGTTTATATATATATATATATATATATATATATATGTATATAAAATGACATAAAAATTAAAAAGATATTAGCATATAATGTCCAAGAGGACATACATGAAATATTTATTGCAACACTGTATAAAATAAAAGCCTTAAAATATCAAAAGTCAGCAATGGTAGGCTGGATAAATACACAGTAAACATACATAGTAAGATAATAGCCATAAAAATCAATATTCTACAACCACCTTGGATGAATATCCAAAATACAATATTAAACAAGAAAAGCAAGTCAGGAATGCAAACAGTTTGATTATCTTGTTACAAATGATAAGGAGAGGCAACAATAAAGGCAATGTGTTGCTTAGAGACATAAGCATTAAAAAACAAGAAAGAATGTCATCTAGTGATGTGTGCAGAAGAGCTGAGATCAGAGAGGAAGTCACAACATAACGTTCTCCTTTAGACACTGGTTTATGGGCATATGGGTGTTTCTGTTAATTCTTTACACTGTTTTAATATATTATACATTCTCTTTTTATTGTGCCATACATTTCATAATGTATGATGCGTTATATAGTATATCTTTATAATATGTAATATATTTTTGATATATTACTAAATGTAAAACCTGAATCTATAAAATTCTGGAAGTGTAGAAGAAAAGTTTTGTTGTTTTGCATTACGTGAAGCCTTCTTAGCTATAACACCAAGAGCATGATCCATAAAATGAAAATATCAGTAAATTAGATATTATCAAAATTTGAAACATGGTTTTCTAAATACAACGTAAAGAAGAAAGGATGAGGCACGTAACAGGAGAAAAGATTTAGAAAGCATATATCTGATAAAAGACTTATATCCACAATACATGAAAACTCCCAATGCTTAAGAGTAAGAAAAAAAACAACTAAAAAGCAGACAAAACATTTGAACACACACACTTCACCAAAGAAGCTAGGCAGATGGTTAAAAAGATGCTGAACATTATTCATTAGTGAAATGCAAATTTAATTCTTATGAGGTATTATAAGCCATCTATGAAAATAGCTATATTTAAAAAGTTGAAATAAAGTGTTGGCAAGAATGTGAAAGAACTGGAACTCTCAAACGCTGGTGGTTGAAATGTGAATTGGTAATAAAGCCAGTCGGGAAAGCAATTGTACAAGTTTGTAAAAAGCTAAAAGTATGCCTTTGACATGATTTAGCCATTTCACTCCTAGATATTTACTCAAGAGAAATGGCACTGTATGTCCATAGAAAAAATTGTACACAAATGTTGACAGCAGCACTATTAGTAATGGTCAAAAATTGTAAATAGTCCAAATGTTCATCAATAAGTTTATGGTTTAAAAAATTATTACATATCCCTCTAATGGAATGTTACTCTGCAACAAAAAGAAATGAACCATTGATCTACGCAACAACATGAATGACTCTAAAAGATTATTCTGAGTGAACAAAGCCAGACAAAAAAGGGAGACATACTGTACAATTCCACGTATATAAAATTGCAGGTAATATAAACTTATGTATAGTGACAGAAAGCAGATGATTGATTGCTGGTAATTGGGGACAGGAATGATCATTTCACAATACTTAATATGTAATATTTACACATTAATATTACAATTTATTGAATGTTAATTATATCTTCATAAAACTGTTAAAAATTATGGGATGCAGTTTAAATTAGGTAGAACTACATTTATATCCTCCAATGCATATGTTAGAGAAGAAAATAATTAAAATTAATGAACTCATTTTAACTCAAAAAATAAAAAAAGAATTACAGTATAATATGGTTTGGCTGTGTCCCTACCCAAGACTCATCTTGAATTCCCATGTGTTGTGGAAGCGACTCTGTGGCAGGCCATCAGATCATGGGGGCAGGTCCTTCCTGTGCTGTTCTCATGATAGTGAATAAGCCTCACAAGAGCTGATGGTTTTATAAGGGGGAGTTTCCCTTCACAAGCTCTTTTTGCCTGCTGCCATCTGAGTAAGACATGACTTGCTCCTCCTTGCCTTCCACCATGATTGTGAGGCCTCCCTGCCATATGGAAGTGTAAGTCCTATAAACCTTTTTCCTGTATAAATTACCCAGTCTTGGGTATGTCTTTAACAGCAACAAGAAAATGAACTAATACACAGAGTAAATCAAAAGAGAGTAAAAGGAAGAAAAAGAGAGTAAAAGAGAGAAAGAGAGAGAGAGACGGAGAGAGAGAGAGAGGGAGAGAGGGAGAGAGAGAGGGAGAGAGAAGGGAAGGGAAAGAAGGAAGGAAGATGCCCGTGATAAAGAGTTCTGTTGGTAATCAGACCACCTGAGGCTGGTTAGAATCATGATAGCTAATCAAAGGACTCAACAACTTCAAAAATAGCTCAGGTTTCCTTATAATCTCTTTTCCATGTTACATGACACTCCCACTAATGCCATGACAGTTGACAATCACCATGACAATGACCAGAGGAAGACTTAAAGGACAAAAGGAAGGTGGCACTCCAGTGCACCAGTCATTTCTGGAAAAGACACGAATATTCCTGCCCTCATTTTTAATGGCCAATCCCCTCATTAGAGAGAATCTATATTTTGGCCCCCTGACTCCTCACTTTCCAGAGGTTGATTTGTGAGGCAGGCTCCTGCCTTTCAGTTGCATAGCGGTGGAATCAAGTCCTCACTGGTTGACGCTCCCTTTCTGCTTTGTATATTGGCTTCGTGACACCAAACAGGGAAAAAGCACATCTTTGGGGGAACCAGATTTTATGAGAAAATTATGCAGGTGTCAGACATATGACCGAGCATTTCTCTATTTCTTTATACTTCTATATATTTCCCAGTACAAGTCTATTAAACTAGCATACTACATTAACATATCACATTAACATTTTAAAGAACAAAATTTATGTGATTATACAGATTCCAAAAAATTTTTTTGAAAAATTCAGTATCGATATATAATTAAAGCAAAATATGAAGTCCATCTAGCTAACTGGGAATAAAAGGAAACTTTCTTAGTCTGCTAGAGGGTATTTGCCAAAAATCTGTGGTACAAGTAATATTTAATACTGGAATGCTGGAAGTTGTTTAAATCTAAGACAAAAATCAGACAAAGATACTTGTCACCATTTCTATTCAATTTATTTTTCTAAGTTTTAGCTAGTACAGTAGATCTAAAAACAAAGAATGTGGAACAGAAGAGAATTTTTATTTTACTAAAAATTGAATTCAGAACACACAGTTAATATGGAAATAGCAAAAGCTTCAACATTGCTCTAACGAATACCATAGAAAAATCAGGATAAAATAGCAACAAAAGTTCTCAGTATATAGAAATAAGTGAACAAAAAAGTACTCTAAGTAGATAAAAGAGAGAAAAATATTTATGATAAAATATTCAGTGGCATAAAAATGCCTGTTGCTTCTAATTTAAAATAAAAATCATGTCTTTCAATCGCTGGCAAATTGGTTTTACTTTTAAATTTCTCCTGAGAATATAAACAACTTATAAAATTAATACAGAAGAATAAAGCATGGAAAATATCCAAGATTTTTTTTTAAATAGGGTGCAAGGATATGCCCTACAATAAGACTTACTGTAATTCAAGATAATTAAAAGACATTGACATTAACAATAAATTTAAGAAAACAGAATTGGGTGAAAAATAGACCCTCAAATCCATGGATAATTGATATGTAACAGATTTAGTATTACATACCAACAGGATATGATGGACTTTTTGTAAAACAGTTCTAGCAGGAACCAACAGGATATGATGGACTTTTTATAAAATAGTTCTAGCAGAACTGGTTATTCATATCAGAAAAAAATTAAAGGTGATTATCACGGCTGACGGGAGGCAGGACTGGATTGCGGCTCCACCTCGGACAGACAGAGCAGAGTGTGGAAGTTCGCATCACGAATTTTAGCTCCAGAATGACTACAGGAATACATCAGGAACCCTGAGAGTACCCTCTGAAGGAAGCAGACAGTTCCTGCAGGACCCAGGAGACGCCCCAAACACTGCGAGTGCCCGAACTGGGGGAGTGGGAGAGGGAGATCCTCTGCCCCCGAACACACCCCGACTGCGCAAACCGAAGGTCTAGTTTGCAGAAGATTCCGAAACTTACCTGGAGCTGAGTCCGTTTAGAGAGCCGAGTGAAATACACAGGAGTAGAGGAAGCAGCAGAACAGGCCCTGGGAACCTGCTGGCTCCCCAAAAACGCCGTTCCTGCCTTGCCTCCCAGGGTCCTCTGGGAGGGCGGCTAGAGGATGAGGAAAAGCTGCAGAGAGAAGAAAATCTTCAGCTGAACGTTACAACAATTTGAACAGGTGGAGAAGCCTCCCGGCCAGAACCTGGGGGAGGGCACAAATCCAGTGTGTAGACTCCACAGGTGGGGGAAGAACAAAAGCCCCCTTCTTTCACAGCTGGGGCAAGTTCTCACCCCTGCTTGCCTACTGCCTGGAAACAGACTCAGTGCTATTGGCGGGGGCATAGTGAGAGTGAGACCGGGCATTTGGATTGCATGTGAGTTAGGTGAGGCCTTTGAATGCTAGCTTTACCGAACTTCCCTGAAAGTCTGCATGACTCAGCAGAGGCAGCCATAATCCTCCTAGGTACACAATTCCATTCACCTGGGATGCAGTGATCAGGGAACACTTCTACACGGCTGCCAGCAATGTAAACTAGTAAAGCCATTATGGAAAGCAGTGTGGAGCTTCTTAAAAAAACTAAAACTACTATTTGATCTAGTAGTCCCACTACTGGTTATCTACCCAGAGGAAAACAAGTCATTATTCAAAAAAGATACTTGCACACACGTTTACAGCAGCACAATTCATAATTGCAAAATCATCAAATAAACCCAAATGCCCATCAATCAATGAGTGGATAAAGAAACTGTGATGTGTGTGTGTGTGTGTATGATGGAATACTACTCAGCTGTGAAAGGGAATGAATTAATGGCATTTGTAGCGACTTGGATGATATTGGAAACTATTATTCTAAGTGAAGTAACTCAGGAATGGAAAAGCAAACATTGTATGTTCTCACTGATATGTGGGAGCTAAGCTATGAGGACGCAAAGGCGTGTGAATGATACAATGGACTTTAGAGACTTGTGGGGAACGGTGGGAGGGGAATGAGATATAAAAGACTATCCAAATAGGGTGCAGTTTATACTGCTTGGGTGATTAGTGCACCAAAAACTCACAAATCACCACTAAAGGACTTACTCCTGTAACCAAACCCCACCTGTCCTCCAATAACCTATGGAAACATTTAAAAAAAATTTTAATTAAAAACACATTTCTACCTTGCAGTAGGAAATTAAAGTACATACCTTGCCTCCCAGCCTGACTTCCCTACTGAGATATTTGAGCTTTTATCTTTGTTAAAAAGCTTAATTCAGAGTTTTTCTTCCTAAAGATTTTAGAAATGACCCCCAACACTAGTCAGATAAGAGTTGGACTAGCAGAACTAGACTGTTCCAGATTTTTATTAAATTTAAATAGATTCAAATGTTACTTTAAGAAATATTTGGACAATTTTATTATCCAAATTATATATATATACCCAATATTAATTTCATATAGAAAACGCAACAGCAAATCTTCATAAGCTATGAACTGACAAGTAGCAGAAGAGAAGATTTTAAAAGCTAAAAGATACGCTTGCCCTCACTATAATTAGAAAGTTGAGAATTTACACAAGAAGGTACAATTTTGTAACCATCAGATAGAGAAAGGTTAAAAATCGGTATTACTAAGTGAGGATCAGATTACGGGGAACTGGGAATTCTTACCCAGTGCTCGAGAGAATGTCAACATGATTAAACTATTGTCAAGAGCAAATTATAAAGAGTGAGTTAAACTGAAAATGCTTGTGACCCTGGGACCTAGCCATGCCACTTTTTGTACATACCACAGAGAAACCCTCATACAAGGCACAATGGATATTTGTGAAAGAGAACAATTAGAAATAAACTGGACCACAAAGACAAGAGTCTGGATGAATACATTGTTTTCTATCATATAATTGAATATTGTAACATTATGCTAAAACTGTAATTATTAACATAATAGAATGAATTAAATGTATACATATTAATTCAGATACATCTTGGAAGATTGATATTTATCCAGAACAAAGCATGGTGGAATATAATATTATTTATATTAAAAATATATTTTGTTAATGGTTATCAACATATGTTATTAAAATTGTAAAAGTATTTACTGAATGATAAATACGAATCCAGGATAGGCATTACCTCTGGGGAGAGAGAATGAAAAATGAAATTATAGTGAGGAACACAGAGGGCTTCAAAACACCCAGTCAGATTTTATGGCTTAAAATAACAGATTTTATGGCTTAAAATAATCAGAGACAAATGTGACAAATATCAGGTATTTATGCAATAAGGTGTTATGAGTAAGGACCTTCATTTCTTGTCAATCTGAAATATTTTCAAAACTTCTAAAACGTACAAAAGTATTAACTGCAATCTTATTTTCCATCACAACGATCTGAGATACTGAGTGATACCAGTAAAGAAAATTTGGAAACAGTATGAAAATTAGTTGGTTTACCTGATTTCCTTTTTAAATTAAAGACGAACATTAGTGTAAATACTCCAGTTCTGATATTTCAACTCTTCTCTGATTATAGCACTGGATGGTCATTTTTCAAACCTTTACAGGGGGAAAATTCTGAGTCAGGCACTTTAAGGCCTGCAAACGGATTTGGATGATGGAGTGATACAGTGGATAATGATGCCTTATTAGTCCTGACAGGGTCCTGCCGCATCAATCCTACTTAAGATAAAGAAATTATTTTTCTTTGGATAATTCAACAGCCTCTTGTGGCAACTGTTTGTTTTATGTAGAGTAAGAGTACCATCACTCTTGTTAAAAGGTGTTTGAGCAGGAAAATGAAAAATGTTAATAGCTGTGTGCCTTCCAATATAACTCCCACCTTCCAATGGTGTTATTATTAGTACTGTTACTTGTCTGAAGGTTTCATTAGAGGACATCTAAAATAGTCCCAGTCACATGCAACTGTAACCTTCACTCTGATTTCCCATAAAAATAATACAACCAATATTTATTGAGTATTCACAATGTTGTAGATGTTATCACATTATGTATGTCTTACAGCAATTACTCTGTAAGGGAGCTATTCCAATCTGACAGATGAGCAAACTGAGATTGGAAATGTTATACTTCCATTTCTGGGACACTACTGTTCAATGTTAGAAACAATATTGTATGATGCAGGCATTAAATTCGTGGTCTTCCGTGTTTGATAGACAGCAGTTATCTGGAGAGCTTTTAAATGGCACCAATCCCTGAAATTGAGATTTGCATGAAGGATAATTTTTTAGGTTGTACAGGGAATAACCCTGTAAGGAGGTAGGAGAAGCAGGATTGGACAGAGGGTGACTGAAAACTTTGAGGTCTTTGTGAACGGGGCCTCTGTTGTCTTAGCAGAGGATGAAATCTTGGAAGACTCTTCAAAATTGTCCTCACTGGAGACAGAGATCCGGGCCCCTGTATTCTTACATTGGCTGATCTTTAGACTGCTCCAGGGAAGGCCATTTACTTCTGATGTGGGTATTTGCTGAAAAGGAACTCAGCTACGTGCTCTATGAGGTGGGAGGATGTCTTGGGCCCAGGAGACAGAGGCTGCAGTGAGCTATGACCAAGTCCCTGGACTATACAGTCTGGGTGACAGAGCAACCCCATCTGTAAGAAAAAATAATAATCTGAAGGAAGAGTTCCCAAATCTGCCCTTCACCTGTGGGAAGTGAAGCCCAGCAGTGTTCAGTGAGTATGGATTCTGCTGATTGGAATAAACCTTTCTGAAGATATTTCCCTTCAGTGTTGTGACATGTACCCTGGACTCTTGATGAGATAATTGGCTAGGACTGCTCTCCAATGGAAACTACCCCTACGAGGTGTAATCAAGCATGAATCTGCATGAAGAAACAAGAATCCAAGACTTCTAAGAGTAAGCTTTATTCTGGTATGTGGAAGGTTTAGGCATTTCTTGGTAATTTATTGAGTATTCATATGGCTGAGTGTTCCCCTATGCCAGGCACATTTTTTTTCCGCAGAGAATACCTGGCAGTATTTTATAAAAGACTTACCATAGGAATCTTTAATCTTTAATGTCTATGAGAGAGTAGTAGTTAATACTCCCAGAGCAGCACAGGGAGACATCTGTAGTAACCCTGTAGTTCTTTACCATATTCACCTAAACATTGAAGGAGCATTTGTTTTTAAATGCCACTGCATGCCAGAAAAGAACGAGCAGTTGTTTCAAAATACATACTCCTAGGCCACATTCCCAGAGAGCTTAATGTTGTTATCTATGGTGAGCCATTAATTAGCATTTCAATAACCATTGCAGGTTATTCTGATGAAGGTGCTATTCAAACTCCTCTCAGAACAAATAAATTTAAAGAGCTATGGGAAGCACTGGTATCCACTGTAATTTTTTTTTTAGGTTCAGGGGTACAAGTGCAGGTTTGTGACACAGGTAACTTATGTCATGGGGGTTTGTTATACAGATTATTTCATCACCCAGCTATTAAGCCTAGTAGCAATTAGTTATTTTTCCTGTCCCTGTCCCTCCTCCACCCTCTGGAAGACCTCAGTGGGTATTGTTCCCTTCTATGTGTCCATGTGTTCTCATCATTTAGCTCCCACTTGTAAGTGAGAATATGTGGTATTTGTTTTTTTGTTCCTGTGTGTGTTTGCTAAGGATAATGGCCTGTAGCTCCATCTATGTCCCTGAAAAGAACATATTCTCATTCTTTTTTATGGCTGCATAATATTCCATGGTGTTTTTGTACCACATTTTCTTTATTCAGTCTATCACTGCAAATTTTTTAGAAAAATAATCAATTGCTTTATAAAACAATGGCATATACCATTGTAGCATAACTACTACAACTTTTGCAGACAATAATTTTATGCCTTTTTGTTTTCCAGGAGAAAGGGAAAAAGGACAAACGCCTTTTGAATGCCTTTTTTGCAGGCTAGACAGATTTCACACAGCTTGCAGAATTCTTAGAGAAACAGTGACATGATGGTTAATTAGTAGTTAATTTTTTAATGCCATACTCTATTTTAAATAATACTTAAAGCGAGCTAAAATTAGTCATATTCTAACTTTAGAGATGGGAGAAAATGAAATTCAAAAATATTTAGGTATTTTTTGAGTTTATAGAATATACAATGGCAAAAATTGAACTCAAACTAAAGTCTACCTCTGTAATACTTTCTTCTTCCCAGATTTTTGCAGAATAAAGACTAATTTTGTAGAGGGAAAATATTTAGTGTCTCTGAGAGTAAAGGCAGATAATAAATAAAAGAGATCATGGGTAATCATCAGCCCTCACCAAATTTTCCTGCGTTTTACTTTCAGAAGTATTGATATTTAGATTTGAGGTTGAAATTTTTCATGCTTTTTCTGAGCCTGAAGTTAATTTTTTTCTCGAACATATAATTGAGAGCAATGCATGAATGGAAAATAGTTTTTTTTTTTTTCATTTTAACTGCATTTGTCGGCTATTTTTATCTTTGAAAAACTTGAAAGGCCAAACTCTAGAGCTGAAATGTTCTATATGTCCAGTTTTACTTAGGAAGAGACTGTTGGCATATGTACAATGGAAAAGTTGAGTACCATGGTCAATAAATAATTGAAAAAATTGCTTTGAATATGAACAACATGAAATCTGTGTTGTCATTTAATGACTTGAATGTAGCTATGGTTTGTCTCTAATATTTCTTTGTAGAATTAGATGTTTCCTTGTAGGAAAATTAAAGGTCCTTTATTTACTCTTTGGGTATGTCTACAAATTATTTCCAATAGTTGATTTGTGATTTTAAACATTCAGCTAAGAAGAAAAGTTTTTCTCTTGTCTTTTCTGTGCATCTTTTTTCGAGTACTCCTTTTCATACTCAGTTTTTTAAAAACTGTAAAATGCCTTTTTTGAATAGATTTGATTGAAGTGTTATTATATTGAAAAACTGAAACTAATTGGAAAGTTGAACGTTGTCCAAATAGAGGAGAAAGTTTTAGTATTTACCCAGTGAAACACTAGGGAAAAATTAAGAGTTCTTTTTTTTTTTTTTTTTTTTTTAAGATTACTGTGTTTTATACAAAAAAATTCACAATATATGATTAAATGGAAAAGTAGGAAACAAAATTATTTCATTTTTTTCGTGAAGTATATCAAACATCCAGAAAACAACCTATAGAATATATTGAGCAATTCCATCAAATCTAAACTTAATGTTCTATATTTGTAAGACATTGTAAACACAGAAACAAGATTTCAAATATGGTTGAGGCTCTCAGTGCTGTCCTTTCTGTTTTGTTTTGTTTTTGAGACAGGGTTTTGCTCTTGTTGCCCAGGCTGGAGTGCAATGGCGTGATCTCAGCTCACTGCAACCTCTACCATCCAGGATCAAGCAATTCTCCTGCCTCAGCCTCCCAAGTAGCTGTGATTACAGTCATGTACCACCATGCCTGGCTAATTTTTTATATTTAGTAGAGACAGGGTTTCACCATGTTGGTCCAGCTGGTCTTGAAATCCTGACCTCAGGTGATCTACCTTCCTCAGCCTCCCAAAGTGCTGGGATTACAGGTGTGAGCCACCACGCTTGGCCACACTATCCTTTTTGAATCCATGTTATTCACTCAATCCTTAGTTAACCAGTAATAGGACCTCATGCTTATCATTCTTACCCATGGTTTTATATTGATAAACATATTTTTATACATGTAAGCAGTGCATAGAAATTAGGTGCAACATTTTAAATTTAATGTAAATTTGATAAATTTTCAGACTCTGCAACTTGCTTTGAATCCCCTTCCCAACATTACATTTTTTAGATTTATTCATGCCATACATATAGATTCTACTTATTCATTTGTTTCTGTTATGTAATGTTGCATTAGGTAACTATGCCACAATTTATTTATCTGTTCTCCTGTAGATGGACATTTAAGTTGTTTCTATTTATTCACTAATATGAACAATGCAACTGAATCTCATTGAATGCCAATTTCTTCAGTATGTGCACCCATAACTAGGATTCCTGGATCATTGAGCAAGACCATTTGCAACAATTAGATTGTTCAAGACGATTTCTGATATGATTTGGCTGTGCTCCCACCCAAATCTCATCTTGAATTATAGCTCTCATAATTCCCATGTGTCATGGGAGGGACCTGGTGGAAGATAATTGAATCATTACGATGGTTTCCCCCATACTGTTCTCCTGGTAGTGGATAAGTCTCACAAGATCTGATGGTTTTATAAGGGGAAACCCCTTTTGCTTGGTTTTTTTTTTTCATTCTCCTTTTTGCCTGCCACTAGGTAAGACTTACCTTTTGCCTTCTACCCTGATTTTGAGGCCTCCCCAGCCACGGGGAACTGTGAGTCTATTAAACCTCTTTTTCTTTATTAATTACCCAGTCTCGGGTATGTCTTTATCAGCAGCGTGAAAATGGACTAATACAGTTCCCAAGGCATTTGTATACATCTACCACCAGGAATTAGTGCTCCTGGTTTTCCAAAGTCTTGCTAACATAGTTTTGTCAGACATTTAAATTTTTCCCAAAAGATGAATAAAACATTACCATTACAGTCTATCGTTTTAAATCGCATTTTCCTGATGCAATCTTTTGTAAGTGCTTTGGCTATGCTAGTTTCCCTTTCATCAATTGCTTGTTTTCTTTTCTTTCTTTCTTTTCTTTTTGGGATGTTTTATTCTTATTGCATCATACAAATTCTTTACGTATTCAGAAAGCTAATTCTACATTGGCTAAAATTCTCCAATTTTGTTCATTCTAAAAAATTGTAGTAACTATTCTTGGTAAGTTTTCTGTATAAATTTTAGAAGCACATTTTAAGTTTGACAGGAACCTGGTTGAGGTCTTGATTGGGACTACATGAAACCTACAGTGCAATTTGGGGAAAATGAGCACTTTTCTCATATTTCCTCCAAACCACAGACATGTTATCTTTTTGCTTTTTGAATTCTTTATGTCCTTCCCAAGTATTTTATACATTCCTCAACAGAGATCTTGCATACATCTTGTTAAGTCTATTTCTAGGTACCTTATTTTTTATCGTGAATGTGATCTTTTTGTTAGTGAAATATCTTAAGGGTATTGCTTTATTTGGTGGGTTTGGAGAATACATCATGGTGAGAGAAAGAATCAGTTAAAGTATTACAGATGTAGAGACCAATAATGTTGAAAGAGGCATACTGAAAATGAGTAACTGAAATGAATTTCCTAAGAGGACTTGATTCATGAAAGAAAAACTAATTACAGTGGCAAAAAAATCTGTATGATGTAGACATTGGTTTCAGTAACAGTAAAGAATATGCGCTAGAAAGTAGAGGCAACTGGATGCAAATGCCTTCAGGAAGGTAGTTTGTTATTCACATTTTCCAAGAGAAGGGGTCGGGCTTTGGTAGGCAGGACCACACAGGCAAGTGCCTGGGTCAGTCAGGAGGCAGAAGCAGAGTAGAGGGCAGAGGCACAGTCTTTACTATGGTTTTCACAGAAAAAAAAAAAAAATGGGAAGGACAGGCAAAGCAGCTGATCAGGTTTAGGATTACGTGAAGAATTTCAGCAGGCTCTAGGCTGCAGGGGTGCCCTCTCCTTGTCTTGGCATCTGGCTTTCGGTTATTTAGGGCAGTGGGGTAGTGTCCCAGACTTGAGGAGCCTGATAAAAGGAGGTGGGTGGGGGTATGGACTCAGGATTGGTTGATTTGCAAATCTAAGACGTGCTCCAGCATGAATTGCTTGCCATCACTAGGGATTCACTAACCCAGGAAGGGAGGGTCTCTCCCTGAGTCCATAAATTCCCCAGATAGCAAAGCATCATAGAATATAGAAAATTTTAAAAACATGATTACTATAAGCATTATTAATAAAGTTGCTATAAACTTTGCATATAGCTCTTTTGTGGATGTATACTTTTATTTCTCTTGGGTAAACATCATGAAACTGAGTCGTATGATAAGCGTACGTTTAACTTATAAGGAGCTGCCAAACTCTTTTTCAAAGTGCCTGTACACATTGACACACAGAGTGGAAAAGTAGACATTGGAGACTCCAAAAGGTGGGAAATGAGGAAGGCTGAAAAATTACCTGTTGTGTACAATGTTCATTATTTGGGTAATGGTTACACTAAAAGTTCAGATTTCACCACTATGCATTAGGTCCATGTCATGAAAATGTACTTGTACCCCTGAAATCTATGAAACTAAAAGTAAAAATAATAAGACAAGGTCGATATACCATTTTGCATTCCCACCAGCCATAACGATTTTCCTCATTCATGCTAACACTTGGTATTACCTTTTTTTTTTCTTTTAGATCTAGTCATTCAAGAAGTGTATTGACTGTGGTCCCAGCTGCTCAGGAGGCTGAGGTAGGAGGATCTCTTGGGCCTGAGAGGTGGAGGTGGATGAGCCAAGATCACGCCACTGCACTTCAATCCAGGCAACAGAGCAAAACCCTGTCTCAAAAAAAAAAAAAAAAAAATTTGATATGCTATCGTGATTTTAATGTGTATGCATCTTTTCATGAGCTTATTTGCCATTGCATATCTTTTTCACTTAAATATCTGTTCAAATATTTTGTGTATTTTTTAATTAGTTTCTTTGGTTATTACTAAATTATAAAGTCCTTGATATAGTCTGGATACAATACCTTTATGAGATATATATTGCAAATATTTTTCTTTTTACAATTATTAATAAATGCCAAGTTTTATTATCTTTTTAATCCTTTTAAATTATGTGGTTTTTTTTCTTTAATCTGTTATTGTGGCTGATTGTATAAACATTTTCTAATTTTTGAACTACATTAAATTCCTGGAATGAATGTCAATCAATAGTGCTAGTTTAATACTTTGTTGCATTTATTCACTAATATGTTCTCCTAAATTTTATACTCATAGATAATCTATAGTTACCTCCTTTCTACCGTCCTTCCTGCATTCTTAATATCAGTGTTATTCTAGTCAAATGATACAAACTGGTTAATTTCTCTTTATCCTAATTTTCTGAAATAGATTGTATAAGAGTAGCTACCTCTTGTATAATCAAACATATCAGGTCCCAGGTCAGCTCCCTTTATTATTACATTTTTAGTCCTGCAGACTGATTTCTGGGAATACTCATTATTTTTCTACAGTCTGCATTGGGATTGGATGCATCCTTGGCTTCCTGCACAGCTTTTGTTCAGCAGCGTTCTGGGAATTCTTTTCACTTTTTCCTGCTTTGTGTGCTCTGTTCATAGGATCTACTCTCTCTCTCTTTCTTTTTACTCTTATTTTGGTGGAACATAACCTCCCAAAGCCTGAAAAATGATCCATGGGGAATACACTTCTCCTGAGAACTTGCATATCTGAAAATGTATAGCCTATACTTGTACTTTATTTATTATTTGACTGGAAATAGGATTCTAGATGATAAACCATTTCCTATACGTTTTGAAAGTAATTTTCTATTCTCTTCTGTCTTTTAGGGTAGTTCTGGAGTAAGCTGATGTCACTCTGATATGTTTGGTATGTGGCCTAAACCTGTCCCTCTAACTCTCTTCTTGTCCCTACAAATTCCTGAAATATCAGAATGATCATTTTAATAACTGTCAGTTTGTTAGGCAATGTGCGATATCTCATTACTTAATGAAATTTCAAAGAATATTTGAACTGAAAGGCTAGGAGTCACCTTGTGGATTCCTTTCTACATATTGAGGCAAGAAAATCCACAAACACTAATGTTTTCACTAAGTGGAGAAATCCACCAGAAACGAGACATGAGTTAAATTAGACCCATTTGTCAAATAGATGGAATTCTATTCACATTGACTCCATTTATCAAATGAGACAGCTCTTCCTTCTGTGTGATTTTCCTCCCTACTTTCATTTACTTCATGCGGAAGAGAAAAGTCAATAGTTTGGGGTGAATGTCAGAAAAAGAGAGTGCTCACCATAGATTGCGATTGTAATATACTCACATATAAAATGTCTTTAAGTCAAGTGATTAAATGCAAAGTTAGAACCTATTGCTGGCATATGGATATGACCTAAAAGACATATATATTAGTTGTAACACCTCATAAATTAAAACAGGTTCTGAAATTTTAACATCATGTTGAAGTGAAACTCATGGCAGTATACATGATTTGTTTTACCAATTAATCTTAAATAGGATAAGGATGTCAAGACATGAAGAAAATGATCCAATAAAGGGGATGTCGTACTACACAGAGATAATGATAAAGCGTCATGCCAAACAAGCTAGAAATACAAACTATAGAATAACCTACACAGAAATACTTATGCTCCGTCCCTCACCCACAAGTCACATCTCATCTCTCCTCATCTCATCCTGCACTCCGTGTTCAGGGTGCTAACCTAGTTAAACTTCAGGCTTCCTTCTTCTCCAGGTTCTGATTGGCAATGAAGTGATGTCATTTGTCTGGGGTTCGTCATCTCACACCAAGGAAACCGAGGATGTGGATACACAAGAAGTGAGTTTAAGAGCGGAGATTTAACAGGTGAGAGAAAAGAGAAATGCTCTCTCTCTATGAGAGAGAGGGGCTCCTGAGTGAGTCTTCTTCCGGTTCCATGGTGAAATGCATGGTTTGTTTGTTTGTTGTTTGTTTGTTTTTGAGATGGAGTCTCGTTCTGTCTCCAGGCTGCAGTGCAGTGGCGCAATCTCGGCTCACTTCAGCCTCTGCCTCCCAGATTCAAGCAATTATCCTGCCTCAGCTTCCCAAGTAGCTGAGACTGCAGATGTGCCAAACCACGTCCAGCTAATTTTTTTTTTTTTTTTTTGTATTTTTAGTAGAGATGGGGTTTCACCATGTTGGCCAGGATGGTCTTGATCTCTTGACCTTGGCCAATCCACCAGCCTTGGCCTCCCAAAGTGCTGGGATTACAGGCGTGAGCCACCATGCCCGGCCCCCACCCCAATCTTTTATTATGCAGATGGTGTCTCTAGCCGGCCAGCACCAAGTTGCCTGCTTTTTTACTGCACATGTGACAGGGAAGAAAAAGGAAGAGAGAACCTCCGTGTAGAATACACCTGGCTTCCGGGTATCCCTTTTCTGTGGGCACAGCTGTCAGCATTTACCTACATAAGCTTTTAGTTTGCTTATCTATGCTTGCAGCTTGATTTTTTAGTTTACCTTTTGTTAGAAAAGAAATGATTCGGGGGCTTCTTTTTAGTAAAAGGAAACCTTACTGAAGACTCTCTTACTCTCACTATCTGCCTAAATAATTTCTTTCTAGCTCCTGTATCGGTAATGCCCAATGAGAAATGCTGGGAGAAGATCAGATGGCAGGAGGTGAGTCAGGAGTATTTTTTCCTCACCCTTACAATGTCACCGCCGCTTACTCCCAGCCTGGCGGCGTGGCAGCGCTCTACAATACAACCGCTGGCTTCTCTTACAGTCACCCCTCTCCCTGGGTTCTGGTGGTATAGTTCCTCCCCTTGCTTCTTCCAGCCAGAGAGTGTTAATGGCTTCCGACTTGTACTAGTCAGGGCTCTCTAGGGGGACAGGTCTAATAGGACAGATGTACATATGAAGGGGAGTTTCTTAAGAAGTATTGACTCACATGATCACAAGGTGAAGTCCCACAATAGACCATCTGCAAGCTGAGGAGCGAGGAAGCCAGTCTGAGTCTCAAAACCTCAAAAGTTGGAAGCCGACAGTGCAGCCTTTAGTCTGTGGCTGAAGGCCTGAGCGCCTCTGGCAAACCACTGGTGTAAGTCCAAGAGTCCAAAAGCTGACGTACTTGAAGTCCAATGTTAGAGGGCAGGAAGCATCTAACGTGGGAGAAAGATGAAGGCAGGAAGACTCAGCAAATTAGTTTCTCCCACCTTCTCCTGCTTGATGTATTCTAGCTGAACTGGCAGCTGGTTAGGTGCTGCCAACCCAGATTGAAGGTGGTTCTGCCTCTCCCAGTCCACTGACTCAAATGTTAATCTTCTTTGGCCACACCCTCACAGACACACCCAGGAAGAATACTTTGCGTCCTTTAATCCAATCATGTTGACAAGCAATGTTAACCATCATACTACTTTGTTAGACGTTGGTGTAGCACCACAGTCCCCTGGTTAATTTCCATTCACTTACACTCTTTTGAGTGTGCTGACACTCCCTCCCAAAACTCTGACTGATACAGTCCATGTGCCAGCCCCCTCTCCCATCATATTCTGGTATGCGCATTTTATTCCAGCCATAAGGAACTATCTAAAGATAGTTCCAAAGCCCCTAAGCTTTAAGTATACCAGTTATTCTCATTTCTCTTCACATCCCTCTCATATCTGCTGTTTAAAACTCCCTTCAAAGTTGCTCTTCATGGGAGACCCTTGCTTGACGGCTGAACATATCTTAAATGTCTAAAGTCTATGCATGTTTGCATACAACTTAACATTACATTTTCAGATACTTCAGGAATTTAATTTTTGATTGATACATTGTAATTGTATGTATTTTGGGGATACTTTGATATTTTAAAACGTGTATACAATATATAATGATTAAATCAGGGTAACTGGGATATTTATTCCTTCAAATAGGTATGTTTTCTTTGTGTTGGGAACATTATAATTCTTTTTTTCAGCTATTTTGAACTATGTAGTAAGTTATTGTTAACTATAATTACTGTACTTATCATTCAGTAATTTTTAAACTTACTTTTTTAGGCCCCTGTCCACACTGAATGGAAAGCATCTTTAGAGCAAATATTATTTGAAAATTTTTTAATTTGAAAATTTTTAGACAGGGGGTCTTACTCTGCTACCCAGGCTGGAGTGCAGTGGCATGATCATAGTTCACTGCAGCCTCAAACTCCTGGACTCAAGTGATTCTCCCACTTCAGCCTCCCAAAGTTTTAGAATTACAGGCCTGAGCCACCACACCCTGCCCAGATGTTATATCTTCATCATTGTCTCTTCAGCTGAGGAAGAGTCTGTTGGTACAGATCAATGACTAGAAAGAGACTGTAAGCATTGAAGGGAACCGGGAGATTACTCTAGTTGTTGAACACAGAAAATAATACCTTGGTGACTATAAATCAAAAGGAAGAAGAAAATGACTATAAAAGGTTAATATGAATAATTTCATAGCTTTGGTTACCACTGCCACAAGCTAGAATGTGCAGAGAGGCAAACGGCTTAGGAGGAAAAAGAAGTTAAAGGCATCTCCGGGATACAGGTGGAGGGGTGGATGGCAGCTTTGGGGCAACCAGTGAGCCTGGATACAAATATGGGCATGTTTTTGCTTTGGGGAATTGAGGCCACTAGACTGGCTGAGATTTCAGAGGGAAATAGTCTTGTGTGAGCTGTGTGAGATCAAGGAATCTGGGCAAGGAGCCCATGGAGCAGAAGCACTGAAGAAAAAGATGAGAGGAGAGAGCGCCCTGTTTCTTGGTGCCACTGAGATTTTGACGGAGGGGTTTCCAGGAAGACAGGGTTAGAGACAAAAGAAACAGGTGAGGGGAAAGAAAAGGTCAGCAGGATTAAGAATTATTAACCCATTGCATATTTTGGAGGCAGAAGTCAGACTGAGAGCGTTGAGGAAGGAATAGGAAGGAAATAGCAGAGAAAGGACATGTAGTTTTTAGAAATTTTGAGGGGATGATGATGTGAAAAGGAAGCAGCCTTTTGAAATGGGTAGGGAAGCCTACCTAAGATTTCTTTGAAATTGTTTCCAAAAAGATACAGAGAGTGACATTTTCTTTTTTCTTTTCTCCTTTCCTTTCCTTTTCTTTCCCTTCCTTTCCTTTCCTTTCCTTTCCTCCTCTCCTCTCCTCTCCTCCTTCTTTCCTTTTCTTTCTGTTTTTTTCTTGACACAGGGTCTTACTCTGTCTTCCAGACTGGAGTGGAGTGGTGCAACCATAGCTCATTGTGGCCTCAGCCTCCTGGGATCAACTGATTCTCCCACATCAGCCTCCCAAGTCTCTGGGCCCACTGTCACATGCCAACACACCCCAGCTGATTTTTAATTTTTTTGTAGAGACAAGATCTCACTATGTTGGCCAGGCTGGTCTTGAACTCCTGGGCTTAAGCAATTCTCCCACCTTGGTTTCCCCTAAGTGCTAGGATTATAGTCATGAGTCATCACGTCTGGCTGGAAATGCCATTTTCAATCTCATTTAGGCTTCTGCATTTGCAATTTACCTCTGCTGTCCTTTGGTTGAGAGGTAATCATTGGCAGCATTACGCATTCCATCATTCCAGGACACAGATTTGTGTCTATCTTATTATTTTCATAACCATGTACAGCACATTTACACTTTGCTTTATAGCATTGCCTCAGCCATTCTGCCGATGATGTTCCCAAGACTTCAGTATGTTCTCTTTTGATCTCTTTAATGGAGTGAACTGTTGACTTAATTCAGACATTCTTAGGTCCTTTCTTATGCTCCTTATGTCCCATTTCCAGTCTGCACTTCCCTTTTTTTAGTGAAACTCCTAAAGCAAGTCTTGGCATTTGATAGTCCATTCACGTTTAAGGTTGTGAAATTTGTTTTTTCCCATCAGAAAATAGAAAACATCCACTGAGAACTCACGATTAAAAGGAAACGAAACAGTCCTATTTCCCTGATTCAATAAAGAGAAAGAAAAAGTGCTCATTTCTTCATAAGAAAGCTTTCAATCAAATTAAGAACACTAAGATTTTTATTACACAGAAGCTCCCAAGATGACTTTATAGAACTGGATAATCATCTTCTAATTCATTGCAGGAAAAGCTTGAAAAGGTGAATGCAAATCCCACTGTGGTGCTTCCTCAGAAAACAGCAAGTGAAGAGCAAGTTGATGAGACATAGGACAAAATAAACCCTGTGAGCAGACACATGTGACAGACCCAGCTGCAAAAGTGGAAAGTGTGAACTGTGTTATTTCAGTTAGGATAAGGAAATAAAATGTTATTCTAAAATGGAAAAAAAAAAAAAAAAAGAGGAAGCTTGGAGATAAGAGCAGCTGCTGAAATTGAAGAGTTGGCACCTTGCTTGCAAAAGGTATATAGGAAGAATAGACCCAGAGGGAAAATGTCAGAAAAGATCTAGAGGTGGGTGGATTTTTCCTTTTTTTTTTCCTGTCATTGCATTTGAAGATTGATTCTGCCTTGGAGGGCTCAAAATTCTTTGTATTCTTGCCGTGGTGATAACTATGTTGCAGCTCGGCTTGTGCAGTCTAAAGGACACGAGCATAGGAATTCTATTATCATAGTGCCTGGTTTGGTGATAGAGTTAAAATGAAGAGGACAACTTGTACTGTTAATAGAGTAAGTAGATTCCTAAATGTTAGTAGACATGCAATTACATTTTTGAGCCCAGCGATGCACGTTTTGAAGTTCAGTATTCTGATATTTGGATATAGGTAAATAAATGATGGTCACTGCTTTCTATCCTTCAAAAACTTAGAAATGGTGGGAAAGCCAGAAATCGTGGCTTCTCTGTAGAGTTTGAAAAACAGAAGCTGAGTCCCTGTTCCCAAGCAATGTTGGAAATAATAATGGAGAGTAAGAGAGTCAACTGGAGTCTTGTGAAACAGTATTTTTTTTAACATGCTTTTATTTAACTTCTTCTTTACTTCTTAAAAAGTGTTTCTACCTGTTATTCCGTACTCTAATTTTCTGATTCTGAATATTTCAATTTTGCATGTATTCTCTTCTAAACAGTAACAAGAAATATTTTCCAGGGGATCTTATATTGTATTTAAATTTGTTTTTGTTTTATTTATGTATTTATGTATGTATTTATTTTTTTGAGACAAGGTCTCACTCTGTTGCTCAGGCTGGAGTGTAATTGTGTGATCTTGGCTCACTGTAGCCTTGGCTTCCCAGGCTCAAGTGATTCTCCCACTTCTCAGACTCCTGAGTAGTTGTGGCTACAGGTATGCTCCACCATGCCTGGCTATTATTATTATTATTTGTAGAGATGAGGTTTCACCATGTTGCCCAGGCTGGCCTTGTATTCCTGAACTCAAGCAATCCACCGGCCTGGGCCTCCCAAAGTGCTGGGATTACAAGTCTGAGACACCATCCCTGGCCTTTATATTGTATTTCTTCTCAGAGCCTGGAACACTCAGATGTCTTCTCCCTTTGAACAGTAAAAGTCATGCTCATTGCACCTAGGAATTTTATAACTATTTAACTTTAAGAAAAATTCATTGAAATGATGATATAAACTCCTCTATTAAATATATTCACAAGGACTTTCCACTTGTTGGAAATCAATATTGTACCAGATCTGTCCCTCATAACATTCAGGCGTCACGTCACTTTCTTTATAATACTTTACCCAGAGCACTTCGGCAGACACTTCTAAAGCGACCCTTACACCTAAGGCAGCATTGTAGATGAAGAGTAGATTTCCTGGTGGTTCTGGCAGGAATGTGTAGAGGTGATCTGCAGAGTCAACGTGTTCAGCTTCCAATGTGAATTACACATCACTGAGAGGTTACGAAGAAGGAACCCAGTTTTTCCATGTACGTATCAAGATGACATTCCCTCTGTTTATATGAAGAAAAGCAAATTTGCCCAGGTATTCTCGATACTGTCTGGTAGGAGTTATTGTTTTGTTGCTAGTATCCACTTCTGGTTCAACTTTTTCTTTGGAGAACCATTCCTTCACCAATGTCAGTCCATTTGAGAATTATTGATATTATCCTTGGCTGCAGGGACAGCACATGACTCAAGTCAGGCTTATTGTTCTCCCAGTCATAATGATTGGCTCAGGAATGGGTGAGTGCCCTAACCCAAAGCAGTGAGATAATATCTCTGGAAAACCACAGAACAGGTTGAAAGGAAGCTATGTTATCTTTGTCTATTCAACTTAACGTTGTGGGGATGCAAGCCTAGAGCTGCTGGCAGCTACTCTGTCATTTTCATATGTTGATGCCATGCTGTCAGTCATGAGGGTGACTGAGCATGGCATTAACATATGGAAATCCAGTAGCATGATAACTTCTCATGAAGAAAGGAAACGTTTAGAGAATAAAGTAGTCATGTTAATATGCTAACACGGGGCTGCCAGTCTGGTTCTCAGCTTCTCATGGTCTCTGTTTCTGCTGACATTTTTGGGAGCTTCCTCTCCTTTCCTATGCCTTATGCCTCCGGCTTACTCATGGCTTTTAATTGCTGTTTTTTCTCTATTCGCGTCTTAGTTTCTGTGCTCCTCTGCTGTCTAGCTCCTGTTATCTATTTTTCATATTTAATATGACCAGGTAAGCAGGTCTGATTGGGTTATTGACTATCTAGTACACAGTGCTCCAGTTAAGAACATATATACTTTTTAATATGATATGGTTTAAAATTAATATTTTATGTTGTATATAGGACACATGCTTTTAAAATTGTTTACTGAGCATCAACTGTGTGCTGGGTGCATTGTTCTGTACATGTTAATCCATATTAACACATTTAATTCTCAGCAAAAATAGTTACCACCGGGTAAGAACTATTATGGTCTTCATTTTATAGATAAACCAATTGGAAAATTTAAATAATTTACCTGAGGTCACGCAACTAAAAGAAAAAGAGTAGTATTCAAACCTTGATCTAAAGTCTACATTATTAACGCATTAAGGTATCAATTATTTATTAATAATTATTCATGCACTAACTTCCTCTCTAACTGCTCTGGATAACCTGGCCACGTCCTGTCATAGGCCATGGACTCCATTCATGCTCCATCTATATGCAAGGCTCCCTTTGTGTCAGGGGTCAACCCCCAGGCAAATCACCACTGCCCAATGTGGCATGGTGACTCATATAAGAAAAGCCTTCTGTCCTCTTCGTTCAAAAGGGCCTGTAGGTTAGGGCTCTTCCCCAGCATTTGCTAGAAAAAGATGCAACTTTCTGTCATTTTTTCTTCTTTCAACAGCAATACATGGTTAAACAACGCATGTCTCATACTAGATTGGGGGGATGTTGCACACGGCTCCTGTACCCATCTCCCTGCTCCCCTGCAGCCAGCCCAGTCTTTCATATCCCTATTTTCAGACCGGAACACCTGAGAACAAGCGGAGCCAATGGTAAAACTCCCAGCCCAAGTGCAAAAGCCTGAGAACCAGGGGTGCCAGCATCTGAAGGCAGATGAAGATGGATATCCCAGGTAAAGCTGCAAGCACCTTTTCCCTTCCTCCATCTTTTTGTTCTATTCAGGCCTTCAATGGATTGGATAATGCTCATTGGTGAGGGCAATTTTCTTTACTCAGTCTCCTGATTCTAATGATCGTCTCTTCTGAAAACACTCTCCCATATACACGCAGAAATAATGTTTCACCAGCTATCTTGGCACCTTTTAGCACAGTCAAGTTGATACATACAATGAACCATCACAAGTCATTTGGGAGACAAACAGGATACTGATATCGTGTATCTAATGTGTAGCAGTTGTATGTCCAACAGGAGGCACATTCAGTGACATTTCTTACTGAAGTTCAAATCAAGATGATTTGAAGTCCTGATATCTAGTCTGCCACGACCCATGCTCCTGACCATTGGTGGACAATGGTGCTTTTTCCAGGCTGGTGTGGATCTTGCTAAATTTAACAGTATAAATATGTTGTGTATGTATAATTTGGGTGTGTGGTATCTACATGCAGGCACATGTATGATGGTGGTTGAAGGGAATGCTATTTTAAAAAAATAGGAATATAATACTGATATTTACATCCAGATAACATGGACAATATGGGTCTTTTTTTAATCAATAGATGAGATATTTAAAAACTTGATTGTGTGTTTAGATATGTACACATTATAGACTTTCAGAAAGTACACTTTTCTCTGTACATCTGAGAACAACCTGTTCTTTCTTTCTTTTCTTTTCTTTTTTTTTTTTTCGGACCCATCTGCTATATTTACCACATTGAAGAGAAAATGTTCTTGATTGGGTTGAATTTTACTAGTTTAAAGTCATTGTACTGAGTGGTTTTGAACAATAACAAAATGGCTACTTTGTTTCTTACGAAAAGGCCTGTTTAGTTTGATTCTTGAATGTGGCGGGGTGCTCGGATGGTGGAAAAGTGAGGCAAGATCATCGTTCCAGGGGCTGCATCTTATTCTGTCTCTCCACATGCTGGTACACGTGTTGTCAGCATGGCCGGCCAGAGGGAAACGAAACAGCCACACACCACCAGTGTTCGAGAACTCTACAACATATTCCAGCATCAGGAGACGAACAGAGTAAACCCACCAGTGATATTTGTTAAATGTCAGCAATAGGCAAGAACAACAAAGACAGATTTCAGTGGAATTTACAAAGTTCTGGATATAGCAATAAGATGCAGTGGAAAGAACTCTTCACTAGCAGGGAGAACATTTAAGTCTGGGCCCTGTCTCCTCTATTTATTACTTGTGTAAAAACGTCAAATCTTAAAGGGGAAAATATAATGAGTAGGATTATATATTCATGCTAATTACCTAATGTTTCATAATTTTGTCTATTATTGGGAATGACAATAGCTATTGTTATCCATGTGATACAAGGGTCCACTGAAGAATGATGACATTTGTAAGTTTGAAAAGGAGACCTTTAGTTCTCACAGAGGGTTGTAGCCTCCAGGTTAGCCATCCTGAAAACTGAGAAGCGACCTCCAGCAAATGTTGAGAGCAAGCACTTCGAGGGAGGACAGAATATGACAGAAACTTACGTTGAATCTGTTAGCTAGCTATACATATTCAATAAGCTGTAGGCAGAGTCATGAATATTTATGAAAGGAGAAGCATGCACATGTGCAATTGAGTTTCTTGCCTCTTTCTGGGTCCCATGTACAAAATAACCTGCAGTGTTGGCATGATCCAAAGATGGAGTTTTCAGCCCTTTGACCTCAAAAGGTGAAGCAGAGGATACAAAAGCTCTTGCTGTGCATCCTCTGTAGACTGGACAGAACCACTTTTTGGTGGGTGGGGGTCTCTTATGAGGAAGGGATGCGTTGTGAAATTGGCAAGCTGTTAACTGTGAAGAGGGCGGGGAGTCTGGTCACAGCATCAGATGATTGGCTAAAGACAATAAAAGAATAAGTCATCTGTTTCCTCCTGTCTGCCAGAGCTGGTTTTTGCTTACTCCTTAGAAAAGAATTCTGGTTAAAGATTAATAAGAAATGGACATCTTTTTTTTTTTTTTTTTT
>NW_016107376.1:206326-221447 GCF_001604975.1 Cebus imitator
GTTACCCAGGCTGGAGTGCAATGGCGCGATCTCGGCTCACTGCAACCTCTGCCTCCTGGGTTCAGGCAGTTCTCATGCCTCAGCCTCCTGAGTAGCTGGGATTACAGGCACGTGCTACCATGCCCAGCTAATGTTTTTTGTATTTTTAGTAGAGACGGGGTTTCACCGTGTTGACCAGGATGGTCTTGATCTCTTGACCTCATGATCCACCCGCCTCGGCCTCCCAAAGTGCTGGGATTACAGGCGTGAGCCACCGCGCCCGGCCTGGACATCTTAATGTATATCTCACCTCCCATCCCTTCATGGCCAGGAACTCTGTTTTTAAGGTTTCTTTGGGATCCCCTTGGCCTAGAGGGAGTCCATTCAATAAGTTTAGAGACTTGGGGTTTTGAGTTCTCACAAGTTAAAACCCATGGCAAACCATTTACAAAAGCAACTAATCATAGGACAAAGCTTTGGGCTTGGGATCTGTGAGTGCCCCAGGTGGAAGAAGGTAGGGGTGGGAGAAGTAATTTGCATCTTGAAGATGATAAACAGTCTTCTTGGAGTGGGACTTGGAGTCTGCAAACCTGTGTCTGCATTTCTGGTTCCACCAGTGTCATAGTTCATTTTGGGCAGCTGTAACAAAATCTAGAGACTGGGTAATTTATAACGAGCAGAAATGTGCTGGCTCACAGTTCTGGAGGCTGAAAACTCCAAGAATGGAGGGCCAGCATGTGGTGAGGGACTTTTTTGCTGAGCCATCTGATAGCAGAAAGAAGGGCCTAACTCATCTTCCCAGCAATCACCTTTCAAAGTTCCTCCTCTCAATGCTGTTACGAACGGCAACTAAATTTAAACATGAATTTTGAAGGAGATAAAAATATAGAAATCATGGCATTCCAAAGGGCCCCTAGCTCTCCAAAACTCATGTTCTTCTCACATACAAAATAAATGAATTGCATCCCAATGTCCCCCAAAGCCTTAGCTAGTTCCAGCATCAGCTGAAAAGTTGAAAGTCTCATCTAAACATCATGGCACAATTCATTCTGAAGCAAAGTGCTCTCCAGCCGTAAGCCTGTGAAATCAAACAAGTAATGTACTTCCAAAATACAACTGTGGGACAGGCGTAAGCTAGACATTCCTGTTACCAAAGAAGGAGTAAAGAAAACAAAAAACAAGGTGTCTTGGTCCAAGTAAGTGAAAAACCTGACAAGGCAAACAACATTAAATCTTAGGGCTCCAGAAAAAATGTTCCTGGACTCAATGTCTCACCTTTGGGCATACTGGAGCAGAGCTGGGACTCGCAAGGCCTCAGGCAGCCCCACCCCTATGGCTTTGTGGGGCTCAGCCCACACATCTGATTTCACAGATTAGAGTCACATGCCTGAAGCTTTCCCAGGCTGGCATTGCACACTGGCAGTGCTACAGTTCTGAGATCTTGGGGGTGGCTCCACTACCATTGGTCCACTAGACACAGCCCTAGTGGGAACTCTCTGTGGCAGTGGGATCCTGTGGCAGGTTTCTGCTTGGGACCCCAGGCAGATACATCCTTTGAAATCTAGCTGAAGACCATCATGGCCACACAGCTTGTGCACTCTGCACGTCTGCAGAGTTAGCACTGCATGGAAGCCACCAAGATTCACTCCTTGTGCCCTCTGAAGAGGTGACCTAAGCAGCACCCGGGCCCACTTGAGCAATGACTGGCACAGCCAAAGAACACTGCACCAGAATGCAAGAAACAGGCACTTGAGGTGGTATGAGGCTCCTCCCTGGAAACCTTGCCCTCAAGGATCTTCTCTGGGTCAGTAATGAGACAGGGAGCCTCAAAGATCTCTGAAATGCTTTGGGGACATTCTTTCATTGTCTTAATGCACATCAACTGGCTTCCTTCTATCCATACTGATCTTATCAAAGGTCCACTTGGCTGTACCCTGGATGCTCTCTCCTAACAGACTTTTTCATTTTTTACATAGCCAGGCTGAGAATTTTAAAAAATACTTTTTTATTTCTTACATGGCCAAATCTTACATGGCCAAATCTGTTATGCATCACTTTTCATTATAAATTTCATCTTTAAATTATTTCTCTCTTCTCACATGCTATGATATGTGTTTTAAAGAAGCCACACAGCATCCTGGATGCCTTGCTGACTTGATATTTCTCCCATAGATATCTTAGCTCTTTGTTCTTAAATTCTGCCTTATATAAAGTCCTAAGACACAATTCAGCCAATTTCTTTGCCACTTTATAACAAGGATGACCTTTATTCCAGTT
This sequence comes from Cebus imitator, assembly GCF_001604975.1. Taxonomy (NCBI): domain Eukaryota; kingdom Metazoa; phylum Chordata; class Mammalia; order Primates; family Cebidae; genus Cebus; species Cebus imitator. The sequence goes on from NW_016107376.1 coordinate 208,583, forward strand.
CCCAATACCTGTCTCTTCTGAGATCTCATTAGAATTGCCTTTTCTATCCATTTTTCCACCAAAATTTTAATCATGCCCACGTAAGTAATCTCTAGAACATTTTAGCCTTTCCCTACAGATATTCTCTTCTTTGGAGACTGCACCAGAATCACCCTAATGTTCCGTTATGTCATTTGATGTTTTTCCAGCTTGCAGTTCAAAACTGTTTCAACCTCCACCTACTACCCAGTTCCAAAGCTGCCTCCACAGTTTTAGGTATTTTTATAGTGATGCCCCACTTGCCTGGTCCCTATTTTTTGTCTTAGTTTGTTTTTGCTGTTACAATAAACTATCACAGACCAGGTAATTCATAATGCACAGAAACATATTGGCTGATAGTTCTGGAGACTGTGAAGTTCAAGGTCAAAAAACCAGCATAAGTCAAGGACCTTCTTGCTGTGTCATCCCATGGCACGAAGTAAAAGCTCAAGAGAGAAAAGGGACTGAAACTGCCCTTTTTCTTTTTTTTTTCTTTTTTTTTTTTTTAGACGGAGTTTCCCTCTTGTTACCCAGGCTGGAGTGCAATGGCGCGATCTCGGCTCACCGCAACCTCCGCCTCCCGGGTTCAGGCAATTCTCCTGCCTCAGCCTCCTGAATCGCTGGGATTACAGGCACGCGCCACCATGCCCAGCTAATTTTTTGTATTTTTAGTAGAGGCGGGGTTTCACCATGTTGACCAGGATGGTCTCGATCTCTTGGCCTCGTGATCCACCTGCCTCGGCCTCCCACAGAGCTGGGATTACAGGCTTGAGCCACCGCGCCCGGCCTGAAACTGCCCTTTTTCAATTGTAATCCCACTCATGAGGGCAGAGCCCTCCTGGTCCAGTCACCTCTTAGAGGTCCCACCTCTCAACACTATTACAATGGTAACTAAGTTTCAGCATGAATTTTGGAGGGGACATTCAAACCATAGCAACTAGTTTCTACCTAGGTGATCTTGGGTAAGAAACACAGACTCTTTCAACCTCAGTCTCTAAAAAAGAGGGGTAAACCAGAGTATTTACTTCTTGAAATTGTTGCTAGGATTCAGAAATGGCTTCTCAATAGGCTGGATGAGTGTCTGGTGTACAGTCACGCTCTGTACATGCTAAATGTTATTATTACAATTCCTCTCAGTGAGACACTGACAAAAATCAACAGCATTACATAGACTTCATTAACTGGCAACTTTTTTCCTTGATATATTTTGGAATCTTCTCTTTTAATGTTTGGGCCTTTTAGAATTATAATTGAAATGTACACTGAAGACACCTTTTAAACTTTTTTTTTTTTTAAATCCTTTACTAAGAGTGAATTCAAGCTGGGCATTGCTGCTCACACCTATAATCCCAGCCACTCAGGAGGATGCCATGGGAGAACTGCTTGAGGCCACGTGTGTGAAACCAATCTGGCCAACACAGTGAGACCCCGTCTCTAAAATAAAATAAAATAATTTTAAAAAGTGATTTCAATAAACTTTCTTCAGTGAATTTTCTAAAAAGAATGTTTTAAAGCATAGATATCCTAGTGAAAGTTATTGTCAGGGGCAAGGTAGGAAGAAAGGAGAGCAGTAGGTTTGGATAACACTACATCAAACCTTTGTCTGAAGAATTTCTCAGAGACTTTATTTAAATTTAACAGGCACATATTTCATACTCATTATGCTCCAGGCACTGTATGTTAATTAGTATTAACATATTAATTCTATGAAATAGAAGATATTATTATCCTCATCTTACTGGTACAAATAATGGAGATGTAAAATTTATAGCTCATGGTCTCACAGCTAAGAAAAAGAGCCCTGTTAATCTGGACCCTGGTCTCTACTTTTAACCCCTTTCATATGCTAATAGCTTAAAGTCTGGCCCTTGACTCAGCAATTCCCTCTATTTACCTGACCACAGAATCCATTTTTTTGCAGAACATCCAAGGGACTTGTTCTAGCCTAAAACTGCTTCCTTACATATTCTAAGTTTAGCCTAAAGTTCCCCACACATAGTGAACTGTAGCCTAATCAGATGTAAACAGGCTGTAACCTACCCTTGTAACAAGTAGCTGACTCTCAGCCAATCACAGGAGACCGACTATTCAAACTGTGTTCAAATAAGGCAAACACGGGGCTGCAATCAATTCAACTGTTTCTGTACCTCACTTCCATACTTCATTTTCATTTTCCGTATATCACTTTCCTTTTTCTGTTCGTAAATATGATCTGACCATGTGGGAACCCCAGCATCACCCTGAACCTATTCTAGTTGAGGGGGCTGCTTAATTCATGAATTATTCTTTGCTCAGTTAAACTCTGTTAAACTTAATTTGTCTTAATTTTTTATATTAACAGATGCCTTCAGAAGTGGAATATGAAGGAGAGTTTCCAGTAACGCCTGAAGCATCTAGTGACCACGTGAGATACCTACCAGGTTTATTGTGTCCATTGCTTTCTCACAGCAACTAAGTTCTCTCTTGGATTCCAAAGCTTCATAAGTTTTTGTTTTGAGCTATCTGAGTTTGTTTGGGCAAACTTTTGGTTTGAATTGGGTTCAGAAGTTGTGATAGACACTGGTCTGGGCCCAGGATCAGATGAGACCTGATAATTAGCTATACTGTGCTCAGATGCACACTGAGATTTTGCCTGACTGGAAACTGACAGTAAATGACAATACTGCAAGGGATACAAAGTCTAAATTTCAAAAATTTGCAGAAATTTTTGTGTTATATTCTCTTTGTTTCTTTCTCTTGTGTGCTTAGGAAGGGAAAAATTATTGGCTAAGTTGATCAAGAAGATCTGAGAGCCAAAGCCCCTTCTATCATATTTTTTATGCTTATCTTGTTTATGATCTTATGTCTTTGGTTTTGAGACTCTAGATTCTGAAGTCTTGGCAGATGGCTATAGAGAGGCCTAGGGACATGTGTGGCCAAGTTACATGTGACACCAGCTGCAAGTCAGAGGCAAGCCCAATAGGGCCCTGTCCTTCCTGGCCCAGGGAGGGATTACATTCTGGGAGGGATTACATCCTCTAGGCACTGTCTACACAGTTCTATCCTCTATCCTGATCTATATGTAAATTCAGGACCCAGAGGAGCTCTGCTTTTCATAGTCATCCTGGGTACCACATGGGTATTTGGTACCCACAACTGAGGAAAATATTAGGGAGGGCATCTGTATCATAGATTAAATTTTAAAAAAATAACTCAAAATCTAAGGTCATGCTTTTTTTTTTGAGATGGAGTCTTGCTCTGTCACCCAGGCTACAGTGCAGTGGCACAATCTTGGCTCACTGCCTCCTGGATTCAAGTGATTCTTCTGCCTTAGCCTCCCGAGTAGCTGGGACTTTAGGCATGCACCACCACACATGGCTATTTTTTGTATTTTTAGTAGAGATGGGATTTCACCATACTGGCCAGGGTGGTCTCAAACTTCTGACCTTGTGATCTGCCCTCCTCGGCCTCCCAAAGTGCTGGGATTACGGGCGTGACCCACAGCACCCAGCCTAAGGTTGTACTATTTTAAATTAAGTAGTATATAATCATAAAACACCCTAAGTGAGTTAAAATATCAAAACATTGATTGTTAAACATAAAGTTTATCTACTTCAGCATATTATTTTTATATGTTACAGAAAAACTTTGCTAAATACATTAATTATGTATTATTTATAATAAACATATTTATATATTAAATATTTATTAATAATTATTTGCTAAACCTGTTAATTTGGTTGAGGAAATATTTCTTTGTTAAAAATTATGAAATGATTTTCATCTAAAAATATAAAAGATGTGATCTTTTTATAGGAAAAGTTATTTTGTTTAGTTGAGAGATTGTTTAAAGATGTTTCAAAAATGAAGGGAAGATGATATACATAAAACGAAATAGATACCAAAAGTTGGGAAAAGAACAAATAGAAAAAATATTTTAAGAAGTTATAAAAGATTTATGGAAATTTTAACTTGTGTGGTCAAAAGCTGGCTGAGATTGAATGGATTTATTCATAAGGTTTATTAGATTTGGTATTGACAATATACAGATACAAAGGAAAATTTGTTTTTCTCTTTTGAAGACTATGCTTCTTCACCCTTTGAACAAACTGCAGAGAAAGTAAGGGGAAAGAAAGAGAGATAAACTATGTTTCATGCCACCTTGATTACTGGAAAAATTGAATCTCCTCTAAAAGAGTAAAAAAAAAAGTTTGTTTGTTTTTAAACTCTTAATTATCACTTTAGCTAATTGTTTATTATTTTTACAGTAATCTGTGTACCTATTTTGATTGCTTTAAACTTTTGACATATTTGACAAGCTTCTGAAAATCAAGCTTCAGATTGTAAAATTATGTCTTTTAACCTGAAACTAACTTTGAGATATTACAAAGGGCCCCTGAAGTGTCCAAAAGGGAGACATTAAATAGGCTTATTTGATATGTTAAATTATATGGGAAACATTGTTAAATAAGAAATTATTTTTTACATTCTTTGAGTTATATTTTTTGGCTATGTTATTAATATGTATTCCAAAATTGTATGAGATTTCTAAAATTCTGATATATCTTGATGTATGTATCAGTGATAATTATGGTTCTTACATTAAATTATTGTAGGGCACAAAAATAACCAAATATTCTAGTCAATTGGGTTTCTAAACGTGACCATTTTAAGTCTCATTCACAGTTAATTTCTTAAATCCGATGTATTTTCTAACTTCTGATATATTTACTAACTTTTCATAAGCAAGTAAAATCCTAGAGTCTTATGTCTTCAAGGATTGTCATAGAAAGGATGGAAAGAAACCTGATAAGCACTCTCAAATACAGGCTTCTGATAACTTTAGATTCATATTATTTGAGTAAGTATTTCCAAATGGATAAGTATTCCCATAACAGTAATAAAGAGATTTACTGGTTTAGCAAACTGCTAACCCAATCAAGACAATTAATTGAATATCAAGGAAATACTTTGCTAGAATTTCATGCTAAATCATCGAGTCCTGAAATTAAGATATGCAATTTGAATAAACTCCCTGGTCCAAGTCAAATTACCTAAGCTAACCTATTTAATAAACAATGCTATGCTCCTGAATTGGAGAACAAAATCGATATTTAAGAAGATATAAATCCAGTGTTAACTATGATATATAATATAGAAATATGTTTTATATAATGACTGTTCTAAATTTCTAAAACGGTTTATGACCAATGTTTGGTTTGTCAAATCTATAATCCTGGGAAGACAATCAAAACTTCAGATATATCTCTGCTACCTGATGGCCCATTTGAACATTTATAAAGTGATTTCATTAAATTGCCATTTTCGATGTATGTTTTCTAGCTGTGTAGAAGCTTTCCCATGTATGCAAGAAGTTGAATGCTATAACATTCCCATAAGAGCTAAAAGGTTTTTAGAAAATGTGTTTTTCCCTCATAAGGCATTCCTGGAGAGACCTCCAGCAATAGAGGCACTCATTTGACTGGACAAATTGCAAAGCATGTAAATTAAATGTTTTAGATACAATAGCATTTGATAAAGCTAACAGAATACAATCAGATCAACTTCCAGTGGAAAACATAAGTTGGTCCTTTATGAAATAGTCACTGGTAGGCTTATGACACTAATAATAGAACCTCATGTATCTTACACTCCTAAATTCTGATATGACTAAATGCTGCAATGCTTTAATGCATTATGTCAGAATGTATTTTCATCAAGTAAAACAAGCTTTTCATGATATACCGACTGAGGATCATCAAACCTTTCATGTTCTAGAACCCAGAAACTGGTCTTCTGGAAATGACACCAGAGAAAGACTGCTCTTGCCATGCACATTGCAAAGGTCCATCTTGCAATTCAGAAGGGGCCCCCCAGAATCTTAGAATGATACGCCCATTGAAGACCTTAAGGTAAAGCTAACTGGGAAGTTTCTTTCCAGAAACAGATGGCATCCTAGATATGAACAACTTTCAAAGGATCATGGATCAATACTTCTCTGCCATCATAAGCCTCCTACCACTCTTAATGTTTTCCCTGCCTGGGCCTCTATGAACAAAGGGACTGGAAAAAGGGTATTGTGTACACCTATGGGGCATAATTTTATTTGTGGAGGATTTTGCAGCCAATCTTATATATGAGCAACTTTATGCTTTGATAGATGGAAGATGAAGTTCCCATGGTGGGCTAGGAATTTTAATGGTATTTTTGTTGCTCCATATAGATAAACAGAACGTAGGTCCACTCTTAACCTACATCACAGGTTAAAGAAAACATCACCTGGGGCTTTCACAGTTCTGGATGATCATGATTTGCTAGGGCTCTTTTTCTGTGATTTGGAGTAAAGATAAAGGAGGCAATGATTAGAGAGCCCTCATCAAAGTCTCTATAAAATATTCTGCAAAAGCTATTATTGTGCAACAGAGTTCTTTAAGTTATTTAGCTAAAGTTGTACTGGATAATAGGAATGCTCTTGATTACCTACTGGCTGCACAAGGAAGAAGCTATAGCTACTAAAACGTTTTGCTGCACATGAATGAATGCAGTGGGTATTATAGAGAATAATTGCAGGAGATTAACAAATAAATTGCTGGATTAAAATGAGTAGACTCTTCATGTAACTTATCTTTTGATTTATTTGGTTTTAGTTGGTTTGGTTCATAGATATCCTGGCTAGGGAACATGCTCCAAACTCTTGATATTATCCCCCTGCTAATAATAATAATAGTCTCCCTAGGGCACTGTGTTTTTTCAAAGTTTTAAATGTTTCTATGCAACCATTCATAGAATATCAGATGGTCTCTCTTTGACTGGAACAACGGAAACTCAAAGAAATGAGTGGGCTATGAGAACATGTAACTTAGGTAGGATGTGCTAAGGCTGAAAATGCAAAATGATGTAACGGGAAATAATGTTAAAACCCTAAGTTTTGGCCACATTCTAATCCAGGTGAGAACCTGATCAAGAGGTGGGGATTGTTAGACAAAATTACAGGAATCCATTGTTCTGGACTAAACTCCTGCACTCAGCCCTGACAGTTCAGACTAAACCAAAATGGAGTAATTCATGCTAAATGCTGCATAGGCAAACTGAGACTGTAAAGAAGTAGACTGATCGCAAAACAGACCAGTATTTTTTTCCTGAAAACAGAAGATTCCAGCATAATAAGAAAGTCCCCTCTGCACTAACCCTTAAAAAAAAAGTAATCTTAAGTAATCAGCTTTAAAAAAAAAAAATTGTTATGTTTCCTTTTCTCACCTTGCAAAATCCACTGTTCTGCTATTTCCCAGGGGGATTTCAGACAAAACAAGTCCATTTATGATGATAACAGGGTAGCATCCATACCTTAAGTTTTGGTTAACCTCTCAAATTGAGAGGAATTGTTCATTTAACTCAAGTTTAGCTTAAAGCTGCCTCCTTTCATATTTTAAGTACAGCCTAAAGATTTCTCCATATATAGTGAATTATAACCAGTTAGGTTATGATTATATAATTGCATAGGATTTATAAACAGACAGTAATCTTCTCCCGTACTAATCACAAAGTTTTGGCCAATCACAGATGGCCAACCGGTCAAAACGTGTTCCATTAAGGCAAATGCTGAGCTGTAACCATTCCAGCTGTTTCTGTATCTCACTTTTGTTTTCTGTACATCACTTTCCTTTTTCTGCCCATAGATATTATCTGACCATGTGACAACCCCAGAGTCACTCTGAACCTATTCTTGTTCAGGGGGCTGGCTAATTCTCAAATTGTTCTTTGCTCAATTAAACTCTGAGAAATTTAATTTGTCTACAGTTTTTGGTTTGTTTGTTTGTTTAACTAGCTTTCTTTTAACTAGACTAGTTTTCTCCATAATTCACTAATTTATTAACCTCGATGGGGGAATAAAATTTACATTTGTTGAACAACTGCTACATGTAGGTGTGGTGTGCTAGGTTTTTCTTCCAACAGTGATAGAAAGTAAGTGTACAAGCAAAGCTTTAACCTGAAAAGGAGTCTCTGTGGATTTGATTAATAAAGCCAATGATATGTTATAGCTACGCAGCTAATTCCAACTCCTGGATTTTCCTATCGACAGGACACAATCATTTATGTTATCAGTCAGAATGAATTGGACTAGGTGTTCGGATCATAAACAATTGCAAATGAGATCACAAATCATTTCTGAAAGAGCCAAGCCAACCCTTGAGCTGAAGGTTTTTGCACTGATAGACAGATCTTCAGATTCTTTCTATGGAATCCATCTCCCCAGCTCAGACCTCAACAAATCACCACAGGTCTCCTTCCTACTCAGCCCTCCCACTACTTAACAAAGCAAGGCTGACTGTTCTAGAAGCCACCTTTATCATTTTGAAGAGATCTTTGTGTCTGTTACTTGGAAATTTTAATCCAAAGCATGACAGAATAAAATCAAAACACAGAAATAAGCATGTTCTAGTGACCAAATTCTTCAGAAAATTAAAGGAAAAGGCAACTAAAGTTTAAATTTAACAAAGTGTTCTTTTATAGCTCTCTCGACAGCTATAAAATACAAAGGTATCGCAAGGACAGTGCTTGGTAGATTTAAGATAAACTAGATTGAACATAGAGGCAGAGAAATGGGAAAATGATCAGTGCCTCTTGTCTTAGTTAATCCCCAAACCTAAGTGGCTACAAAGCCATCATCCTTCTTGAAGCAAATACATTACTTTTTTAAACTAATTTGTACTTTGAGTCTTATTCTTCATTTAAAGATGGTTACCAATCATAATGAGCAAATAAATCTCCTAAACATTCATAAAGCCATAGGACAAATACTGCATATACTTTGCTATGTATCCTTTATTTATCTGTTTAAAACTAAAAATTCAGAGAGATTTTTGTTCTGCGTTTATTTTTTTAAGTTAGGTATATTTTTAATGTGGTTGGATTAAAGTAAACTTTTTATCAACAACAGCCGATGCTACCATATCGGCCCTTAAGCTATTCCTAAGAGAATAGTAAGAAATGAATGAACAAACCAACAACAGCAACAGCAAGCCCTGAAAGATTTAACACAATAAAACAAAACTAAAAGAGTTAGTATTCTAGAGTGTTTACTTTCTTCAATTTCTTTCTTTCTTTTTTTTTTTTTTTGGAGACGGAGTTTCGCTCTTGTTACCCAGGCTGGAGTGCAATGGCGCGATCTCGGCTCACCGCAACCTCCGCCTCCTGGGTTCAGGCAATTCTCCTGCCTCAGCCTCCTGAGTCGCTGGGACTACAGGCACGCGCCACCATGCCCAGCTAAGTTTTTGTATTTTTAGTAGAGACGGGGTTTCACCGTGTTGACCAGGATGGTCTCGATCTCTTGATCTCGTGATCCACCCGCCTCAGCCTCCCAAAGTACTGGGATTACAAGCGTGAGCCACCGCGCCCGGCTGTTTCTTTTTTTAAAGTAATACTTTACAAAGCTAATATGTCAAAAACAAGAGGCAATTTTCTAGAAAGCTATATAATGACAGGGATTTTTTTTAATAAGAAAATGGTTATGTAAAAGCACAAGGCTTCAACATTTGACACTAAGCAAGGTGTTCAAACACTTAGTGAAAACTGAGTTCATTCCTCCTTTTCTTTGGAAACTCAGAGCCACGCATGAAGTAATATTTTTCTGGCTATAGCTCATTGGGAGATGTGTGAACATTTCACCAAGTAAAAATCTATCTTCCTTTTCTTCTCATTATACTGCCTTTTTGTTTCCCTCCTGTCCTTCCCCCCAGTTCATCAAAGGGTTTGTTCTATGCTCATTAGCTCATTTCATGCATGTGACAGAGAGGAAAACTAAAGTTTGGAAGTAAAATATTTCCCTTTCCAACTTTTATCTTCCAGAAGCCTAAGCACTTTGGGCATTTAGATGATTTTCACAGTGAGATAAAAATGACACAATTCCCGCTTGTATACAGCCAAATAATCATGGCCAGAAACACTAGGAGAGCTTTTCTCCAATCTATAAAGAGATTCCCTTGGCTGGGTAGTGGGTAAGAGAATGGGAGATTCAGAGCTTGCCAGAATCAATGACCACATACATGCTACATCCAGGAAAAATCTGGCCATCCCCAAGCATGCCAGCCTGGGAACCACAGACCGCCTGGCAATACCTAACCATACCCAAGTATGTCAAGGGATAAGACCGCTGGGAGGAACATCATTGGGTACCCAGGGCTATGAGGTAGCTGAGCCATAGTTTACAGGACTATGCTTCCTTCCCCTGCTCTTAGCCCTCACATAAGCAGCCTTGACTGTGATCTCTGCCAGAGGACACACCAAATATCCTTCCTACCAAAGCTAATAAAAATATTTAAATGAAGCAGTGTTGTTGTCTGGGGTAAATACCCGAGGCTTGTCATCTCAAGCCAGGGAAATGAAGGATGTGGACACACAAGAAGTGAGTTCAAAAGAGGAGGTTTAACAGGCAAAAGAAAGAAAAAAGTGAATAGTTCTCTCTCTTGAAGACAAAGAGGGGCTCCCAAGTAAGACTTCTGGTTTTGGGGTGAAATGCATGAGGTTTTATCGAGGAGCTTGAGGGGGCGGTGTCTCATTTACACAGAGCCTGAGAGATTGGCTGGACCAGGTATGATGTTTGCATAGCACCAGTAGAAGCTGGCCATTCCACTCTGATCTTTTATTATGCAGATGGGCTCCCTACCTGGCCAGTGCCATGTTGTCTGTTTGTCCCCATACACATGGTTGACAAAGAAAAGGGAAGATGGAGCCACCATGATGAACGTGCCTGGCCTCCAGGTAGCCTTTTCCTATTGTCACTGCTGTCAGCATTCACCTATGCAAGCTTTTAGTTTGCTTATCTCTGTTGGCAGCTTGATTTTTCAGGCTGCTTTTTGTTAGAAAAGAAATGATTTTAGGGCTGCTTCTTATTAAACGGAAAACTTACTGAGGACTTTCTTACCCTCACTATCTGCCTGAATAATTTCTTTTTAACTCCTATATTATTAACAATGGACAGCACCTTGCCCAGTGAAAGCCAAGCAGTTTCTTCATTCATTGATTCATTGATTCACTTTAATTAATTCAACAGATATTTACTGAATACCTACTACTACTGGGCACTTTTGTAGGCACTGGGCAGAGAACCTGTCTTTATGGCCCTTCCACTCTTGGGGAAACCACCAATAAATACCTAAATAATACAGAGCATGCCAGAAAGCCATTAAGTACAATAAAGAAAAATAAGGATTGGAAATTGGAAAGGAAAGGGAGATACTTCTAAATACAGGCTGGTCAGGGAAGGCGGCTGTTAAGAAATGACTTGCAATCTAATTGCAGGGAGGGACTGGTAAAGGAGAGGAGCCTGGAGGAAGAGGAAGAGTGGTCTTGGCAGACGGGCAGCAAGCGCTGGGTAAAGGCCCGAGGCCTGAGTGTGGGTGGGTCTGTAGGAGGAACAGCAGGGAGATCTGTGGGCCCAGACGGAAGGGGTCCATACATGAGGGTTACAAGAAGTGTTTTGTATTTCATTCGAGGGGCTTTAGGAAGCCATTGGAGAGTGGAGAGGAGAGAGATGACACTTAACAGATCACTGTGGACCATGAGTCTCCATGCTGACAATGCTGTAGGCAGTGTTTTCCATCTACTTAAGCGACCAGGAAAGAGGTGGAAGGACATCTTGGGTCCCACAGTACTCAGATTGAGGAATGCTGAGCTGGGCATGCTTCTTTTTGTTGTTGTTGTTGTTTTGTGTTTTGATTTGAGACAGGATTTTGCTCTGTTACTCAGGCCAGAGGGCAGTGGCATGATCTTGGCTCACTGCAGCCTCCGCCTCCCAGGTTCAAGTGATTCTCCTGACTCAGCTCCCTGAGTAGCAGGGATTACAGGCATGCAACTACCATGCTTTTCTAATTTTTGTAGAAACGAGGTTTCGCCATATTGGCCGGGCTGGTCTCGAACTCCCGAGCTCAAGTGTTCTACCCAGCTCAGCCTCTCCAAGTGTTGGGATTACAGGCGTGAGCCCCACGCCCAGCCTGGGCATGCTTCTTGAAGGCACCCTGGTGCTTCCTCTATACCTGCTTTTTAAAGTGAGATGTTTTTCAACTATATGTCACAAATTATAGGAAGACTATGTGGCCAAGTGTTCAGAAAAATTGTTACTTATGTTTTTAAAGTTTCTAGATTGGGAAATCTCAAAATTTGGAAGTAAGTACTTACAGTCTGATTTTTCACCCTGGACTAAGTCTTCCAGGACTATGGACATAATTACCTCATTCTTCATTTACTTCTCCTGTTGCTTAAATCAATGGTGAAATCAATAATCTCATTCTTTTTCAAGGTCATTAAACATTGGTTAATTTCTGACACAGAAAGTGTGGTAGCAATGTGACTTACCTGACACTCGAGAAGCACTGATAGAATTATTGAAGCTCAGGGCCTGGTTTCCTTCCTTAACCCACGATAAAGAAGTCTCTCTGTATGAAAATGGGCAGAAGAGTCTGTACCAAGAATAATGGAGAGTATAACATTAATTACTAGAAATTTTCTTCAGGTCTAGTTAGTAATCCCAAAGGACTAAAAACATTTTGATTAAGAATTATGATACATAATAGCTCAAGGTATTATATGTGGAAGTGAAGCTATAACTGAATGAGGCCAGTGTATAAAAATAGGAAAGTTACTGAAACATATTTTGGGGGTTTGGTAGAGATCGGAACGACTTCATTGACAGAATCCCAGAAATTCCCTGCTGAGCATGGTGGCTCAAGCCTGTAATCCCAGTATTTTGGGAGGCCACAGCTGGTGGATAGCTTAAGTCAAGGTGTTTGAGACCAGCGTGGACAACCTAGCAAAATCCCATCTCTACCAAAAATACAAAAATTAATCAGGCATAGTGGCATGTTCCTGTAGT
>NW_016107376.1:222152-248828 GCF_001604975.1 Cebus imitator
ACACTAAGTAATGATAACCAGAGTACTGGGAAAATCACTTTGAGGAGAACATACTCAGTGAGTTTTAGAAATCTATCTTGAAAGGGAGAATTTTACTGTCTTGGTGCCTCATCTCAAGGCTTGTTGGCTGAGGGCACTTTTAGCACCTGGAGGTACTTGGAGTGTAGAAGGGAAGTGTGATGTTGTGAAATGTATATTTGGTCTTCATCCCAGTCACTTGGTATACATAGTCTAAAATACTTGGACTCTCAAAAGTGATAAGTGTCTTTTAGTATGCCGATGAGTTGATTGATGGCTAGCAGCCCCTTAGGTGGCTTCAATATGGGGCTGGTCACAGGAAAGACCAAGACAGGATTAGAGGATTGAGACTTTCAGCCTCCCCAGCAACTTGCAGGGAGGAGAGAAGAGCTGAAGATTAAGTTGATTACTGATGGCCAATGATTTGATCAATCATGCCTATGCAATGAAGCTTCCATAAAACCCCTAAAGGACTGGGTTCAGGGAGTTTCCAGAGAGCTGAACACATAGAGGATCCCAAAGGGTGGTCCACCATGAGAGGGCATGGAAGCCTTGCACTCCTTCCTTCTCCCATACCGCATCCTATGCACCCTTCACATGTATTCTTTTAATATTCTTTAATAAACTCAATGCATATGTGTGTTTCCCTGAGTGCTGTTAGTTGCTCTAGTAAATTAACCAAACCTGAGGAGTGGGTCATGGGGTCTCTGATTTATATTGGGTTGGTCAGAAGCACAGGTAAAACAACCTGGAGCTTGTGTGTATAGGTATGGGTAGTCTTGTGGGATTGAGCCCTCAACCTATGGGATTCACTACCATCTCCAGGTAGGTAGAGTCAGATCTCAATTGGAGGATGTCCAGCTGGTGTCTGTTGCAAAACTGATGGCTTGCTGTTGGTAGAGAGAAATCCCCACACATTGGATCACAACAGTCTTCTGTGTTGTTGGTTGTGGTTAAAGAGCAGAGGAAAAACAATTTGTTTTTTTCATCACAGAGGCAGGGTGGAAATGCAAAGGAATGACTGCCTACAAATGAGTTCTGGGAGTCGGTGGTAACTCCAGACCTCATTTGTGGGTGGTTGGCTTCTTTGGTGAACACTGGGGCAATTCCAAGACAAGCCCCACAAGGTTTCTCCGGGAATCATCAGTGGGGTTGAGCTCAGGGCAGTAACTGCTCCTTATCACCTATTTTCTTGGCTTGCTTTCTTTCCCTGCCTTATTTCCCTACTTTCTCATGGTGTTTCCTAGGATTATCTCCCAAATAAACTTCTTGCTCTTAAACCCATGTCAAATCTGTCTTTCTGGGAACCCAAACGAGGGCCATGGTATATCCCATGTCACAGCCAGAGATACCTCTTAATAGGCAACAGGGTCAAAAACTTTCCAGAGCTTTTTAACCATAAGACCTGAGGTGTTGATGGAGGAGGTCAGTCCTCCATGGGCAACGAAGCTGGTGAGCCAGAAGAGAGAGTTGTTTGGTTCAGTCGCTTCTGTTTTGACACAGGCTTCAAACTTTTATCCAGAGAAGCTGTTATTTGAATAAATAACATGATACCTAGTTTGATAATGTGGGATTAAGGCAGAAACACCTTTCCTTTTTTTTTTTTTTTCTTACAGAGTTGTCAACGTATTTCTTGTAACAGACACCCCATTTTGACTGTTCTTTCAGTTTAGCTTGAAACAAGAAAAGCAATATCAGGGACAGTTTGCACGTGGCAAGACACTTACTCTTTCAACATTTTCGTTTTTGTTCCTGGCACTGTGCTAAGTTCTGCAGAAAGCAGTGAACAAGACAGATTCACGCCCAGCCCTGATGGAGCTCAGAATCTGGTGGAAGGCAGATGTGAATGAATAATTGAAATTACATGTGGTGATTGTTTTGAGGGAGGAAATAAAAAACAGTAGGAACAGCTGAAGGAGTAGGTTTAATGTGTGCATCAGGGAAGTCTTCCCAGCTGAAGTTGAGATCTGAAGGTGACTAGGATTTATCCATTCCAAATAGGAAGTTAAAGCTAGGGGTGGGTGTGAATAGCAGATGTAAAAGATTTTAGGATTCGAAAGCTCCACACAGCCTGAATCTATCATTAATCCATCCAAATTCTCTTCCTTGTTTCTTTCTGAACTTCAGCAAGGATAACTTTATTCTTGATTCTGGGATATGCAATATTTCAACCTGCCTCAGTGTTTTCCCACATTTGGGTTTTCTCTCTGGAAAGTTGTTTCCCACACTCATCTTTTAAATCTTACCTCAAATGTCATTTGGTTGTTGTTGAAACCTTTCTGACTTCCAGACTAAGATGGAGTCTTCTGTTAAACGCTGCCTTAGAAACGTGTACTTTTCTTCCATAGCTCTTACCATAGTTTTGTTCATATATTTATGCATAGGGTGATTTGTTTAATCATCTGCTTAAAAGCTACTCCTTACAGTAGACTGTAGACTCCATTGGGACAGGGGCTGGTTCAGTTTTGGTTGTCACTTTATCCCCAACACATAGTTTAGTAATAAGCACAGCATATACATGCAGGAAAGTGACGGGATTCAGTTTTTACTGATTGGATATACACATGTGTTGAGGAGGTAACCAGCATTTAAAAGGAAAGGCAAAGGGCCGACAAGGAATCCCACATGACCCTTGTGTGTATATTAATGCTGCTGCTCACACAGGAGACCCTCCTTCAGCACCTCTGATATTGGTTATAAGGCAGATCATGGGGACTAATGAGGAGTCTACCTTCATCTCATTAAGAGTGCTGACATTTTATCAGGCAGAACTATCAAGAAATTAGCAATAGTGTTTTCAGGGGAAGTGAATTGGCACTGTGAGATTATGGCTAGAAAATGTTTAGATTTAGTTAAGCTGCGGAGAGTCTTGCCACTAGGGGGGTGACGGGAGACAGTGACGACAGATCATCAGGCATTAGATTCTCGTAAATAGCATGTAACCTAGAGCCCTGGCATGCACAGTTCACAATATGGTTTGTGCTCCTATAAGAATCTAATCCCACTGCAGATCTGACAGGAGGTAGAGCTCAGATTGTAATGTGAGTGATGGGGAGTGTCTGTAAATACTGATAAAGCGTTGTCCACTCACCTGCCACTCACCTCCTGCTCTGTGGCCCAGTTCCTAAGCCACGGACTGGTGCAGTAGATCCCTGTTATAGCACATCGGATGATAGCAGCCTCCTCCTGCTTGGTCTCCTGTTTCTTCCTTTTTTCCATCCAGAAGCCAGAGTAACCCTTTTCAGCAGGAAGTCAGAGCTTCTCCCGCCGCTGCTCTGATTGCCTCACCGGTTTTCCATCTTCCTTGGGATCACGTGGTCACGTTTTCTCTCTGACCTCTATAGGACTCCTCCTTAACTCACTCCTTGCCGGTGCTGACATCCTAGCTGCTTCCTGAACATGCTGGAAGGTTCCCTCTGCATGGCCTTTCTACTTACTTCTACCTTTGTCTGAAATACTTTTAGGTCAGTGCTTAAATGTTCCCTTTCCTGCCTACCCACATAAATGAGAAATCCACTTCTCATTTCTGATCTTTCTCCTCTTAATTTTCTACATAGCTTTTATTTTCTAACTTTATATATATATACACATAGATATTACTTAGATAACTGATTATCTGTAGTGCCTCACTAGAATCTAAACTTATGAGGGCAAACATTTATGCTTTTTTAAAAAAACCTGTTTTGTTCCAAAGACAGCCCAGAGTAGTGGCCAAGAGCAAAGACTCCAGGTTTGTATTTGGTCTCTGCTTCTTCCTTGCTATGTGGCCATGGGTCAGTAGCTCAATCACTAAGTTACTGCTTTTCTCTTCTGTCACATGGAGATAGTAAGAGCATCTGCTTCACAAGGATAATAAGAGGATTCAATAACTAATATCCGTAAAGTGCTTAGACCAGTGCCTGGCACAAAACAACACTATTTGTGAAATACATACATCACTCTATTTCCAGCATGTGAAATGGTACTCGGGTCTTGGAAGGTGATCAACACACATGCATTGAATAAATGAATTTGTTTTCTTTGCTATCCCCAGGTGAGCTTACTATCACATTACAAAGAGACATCTGCTTGGAGTTGCTTCAGGAATGGTGGAAGTATCTGGGCAGATACTTTTTTTTTTTTTTTTTTGGAGACAATGTCTTGCTTTCTTTGTCTTCCAGGCTGTAGTGCAGTGGTGTGATAACGGTTCACTTTAGTCTGATATTTCTGGGCTCACGCAATTCTGCATCAGCCTCCTGAGTAGCTGGGACTGTAGGTGAGCACCACCACACTTAGCTAATTTCCTAATTTTTTGTAGAAATAAGGCCTCACTGTGTCGCAGAGGCTGGCCTCAAACTCCTGGCCTCAAATAAGCCTTCCGCCTCAGTCTCCCGAAGTGCTGAAGTTGCAGGTGTGAGCCATCACACTGGTCCAAGTGCATTTCTATTGTAAGCAAGAGCACATGTCACAGAAGAGGGGGATGGTAAAGATCCCTGACTCACAAGGGCTGTGTGACACAATAAATAAGAAATATTTTGTCTTTGTCCAGGTTCCTGTCACAGAACACCTAAATCCCTTGGAATTTCCCAAGTGATAGGAGCATCTTTTGTTATAAAGAAGTGACTCTTATTGGGCCTCTAGGTAGCTTCAGGATGGGGCTGATTAGAGGGTGGCACTTTGAGTGTACCTCACAACCTCCGGGATGGAGAAGAGCTAGACATTGGGTCAATCACCAGTGGTCAGTGATAAATCAATCATGCCTCTGTAATGAGACCTCCATAAAAACCCCTGCTTCCAGGTGGGTGAACAGTGGAGGTGCTGGGAGGGTGGAGCACCCAGAGAGGCATGGAAGCTTTTGGTGTCTAGAATGGGGAGGGGCGGGGTGGTCCCGTGAGACTGAGTTCTTAACCCCTGGGGTCTGGCTAGACCTGGGTAGTTAGTGGAGTTGAGTAAATGGTAGGAAACCCAGTTGTTTGAAAAATTGGAGAATTGGTTGGTGTGGGAAAAACCACACATTTGGTGTCAGAAAGAGTCTGTGGGCAAACAAGTTCAGAGGCTAGAATCTGTGACTTAGGCTATCCATATAAAGTTTGTTTGCATATGCTTGAAACACTTTATACTTATGAATTTTCTTTGAAACTACTTTCAGATGTAGGAAAGATTTTCCTCATTTGGCTAACAGAGAAATTAGATACAGGAACATAAAAATAGTTTAAAAAATAACACTCAGCAGCCTTATTTGATTTTTCTGTAAAATCTGTACATAAATTAACAAATGAATAAAGAGCACACAAGGCAGGTACCTTCTTAGATTCTATAACCCACTATCTGTTCTTAATAGAGACTTGAGTTTTGGTATTTAATTTTTAATTTTTCTAACTCACTTGATGTTTGAAGTTCTTCTTTTTTTTATATTTTAGAATTAGGAATGGAAAATACTGACATAAATGGTAGAAAGAAATGAGACTTAAGGGAGTATGAGTAACAATACTGCAGGGGAAATGGTCTTCCTCTCATGCAGTTTCTGGTTTGAATTGCTTATTTTGTAATCTGTTCATCCAGTTAATTGTTCCTCTCAGGTTTTTTGCCTTCAGTTTATCTTGTCAAGGACTAAGACCAGCATTTTTCCTACCAAAATCAACGCATCTTTCATTGGCAACAATAATCGCTGCAAAGCTAACTGTTACTGACTTTAATGGCAAAACACTAAGCTAAATATTTTGGACCATTTACTTGTCATAATAATTCTAGGAAGCAGGTACTATTTTTGTCCTCAGTTTATAGATGAAGTAGTCTGGGCTTTGAGAAGTCACATGCATGTTGTCACAGAGCTTGTTTCTGTAATTTTTTTTTTTTTTTGAGGGGGTCTTGTCCTGCCACCCAGGCTGAAGTGCAGCAGTGTAATCTTGGCTCACTGCATCCTCCACTTCCCAGGTTCAAGCAATTCCCTTACCTCAGCCTCCTGAGTAGCTGGGATTACAGGCATGTGCCACCAAGCCTGGCTAATTTTTGTATTTTTAGTAGAAATGGGGTTTCACCATGTTGACTAGGCTGGTCTCAAACTCTTGACCTCAAGTGATCTGCCTGCCTTGTCCTGCCAAAGTACTGGGATTACAGGTGTGACCCACTATGCCTGGCCTTATTCCCATAATTGTTACATGGTCTGATGTATTATTGGCAGAAAGAGAATTTTTCTCAGGAAACTTATATATGTATCCATGAGTGCAGATATATTTTGGCTGACTTCTTATAATCCAGGGGTCTTGGTTTGATCCTTATGAGAGAGGCAGAGGGAAGTTGGCAGTGGACCTTTCTTCTAGTTTTAGGGATAGCTGAGTGTTTTCTTGTCTCTGGGTGGCAACTGCCAAGTTAGGTATTTGTTGTGGTTTTATGACAAGGATATCAATCTAACTACAGAAATCTGTCTGAAGTAAATGAACTCTCATCCCAGTGCCTTAATAAAGCTTCATTTCAGGCCATAAAGTAAAACAATAGAAAATCCACATGGTACATATACACCAGGGAATACTATACAGCCATAAAAAGGAATGAGATCATGTCCTTTGCAGGGACATGGATGGAGCTGGAAGGCGTTATCCTCAGTAAACTAACATAGGAACAAAAACCAAACACCGCATGTTCTCACTTATAAGTGGGAGATGAACAATGAGAACACATAGACACAGAGAGGGGAACACCACACACTGGGGCCCACTAAAGGAGGACAGGGAAGGGACCATCAGGAAAAATAGTTGATGCATACTCGGCTTAATGCCAAGGTGATGGGTGCAGCAAACCACCATAGCACACATTTACCTATGTAACAAACCTGCATATCCTGCATATGTACCCTGGAAGTTAAAATACGATTAAAAAGAAAATCCACATGGATGCTTCCCTCTTCCAGGAATGCACCTCTTCTGCTGGAGTTTATTGCCTCATATGTGACTGGGGAGTCTCCTGTCATACCCTCATTTTAACTTTTCTCTCTAACAAGGGTGTATCTTTCTTATTTACCCTCTTGCTGTTTAACCTGCTGGGATCTTGTCTAGTTCAAATATAATATACATTTCCTCAAGAAGATGATATCTAATTAAATTCCAAGTGACACCATTTTACAAAAACAATGTTTCCTTTATTTATTTATTTATTTATTTTTGCAAGTCACTATTTCTCTTTTGTGCAATGAGCTCTTGCTTGTTTAGTATGTCACTTCCAGGCATCCTGACGCAGATATCTAAAACATTCTAGGAAGAAATAAGATGCAAGATTTTATGGCATTAGAATAATTTATGCAGCCCATCCTCTAAGCTTACAGCCAAATTCCAGCAAGAGAAATTTGCTTCACATTCTATCAAGTCTCATGCCACAATGAATCCTTTTGCAAAGAAAGCTAAATTACAATTGTACAAAGAAATTCTGGGGAGAAAAATAGCTCCACATAATTCTGCAACCCCCAAACATTCGTAAAGTTTACCATAAAAACATGTCAGGGGAATATTCGGTAGACCATCAAAGGCTTTAAGTAAAGCTTGCTACAGCCGTTAGAATAATACACATAAAGGGGTCAATTAACATTGATCCAAACATGTTGTCATTTTTAAAGTGTATTTACTTTGGGAGGCCATGTACATCCGTGTGTCTAGAAAGTGATAGCAATTCACAGAAAATAGAGGTGCATCACTGGGTGGAGGCTGGGGTCTCTACCTCTCCTGAAGTTGCAAACTCTTATGGGACTCTCACTGGGTTTTCTCTCTTTAACACATTTTAACAATTTCCAAAATCTACAATTGCCCTGCCTTTAGACTTGGAGAAGCAGATGTGTAGATGATGGTGATTAACATACCCACCGCCTGGAGCAGGAAAATAGGCACCAGCCTAAGCGTAGCTTTCTGTTCTCAACACGAGCTTTTGTCAGTTTCTGCGCTCTCCTCCTCCTTCCTCTGTTTATGCCATGGCAGTGGAGTGCACATAGGAGATCTGGTTCCCCGTAAATGGGTGGGTTAACCTATAACAAACTGGTTGGTTTCTGTTCTTCCACTAACTCCTTACATCTCCAAGGCACAAACCAAGCACCTCGCAGCATGAGTGCACTTGAACCCTACAAGGCCGTGATCCTTAAACACAGAGCCAGGGTCATGAAAGTCAATCAGTCTCCTTTAGGATTGACATCTTCATAGATTCCCGGATGACTAAATCAGGTGTTTATCTGCGTCCTCGGAGAGCTCTGAAACACTTCAGTATACTCTCAAGTTATCCAAAGGCAGTTTGCATTCACCCTTTGAAATCCTCTTCCTGCGAACTGTGGACTGCCTAAAATCTTGGAGACTTTGTCTTTCATCCCTGTCAATCTTGACATTCAGAAGCCTCTGAAGTCTAGTTCTCCCCTTAACAGACATTTGAGTGTCTTCACAGTGGAGGCTTCCCCATGCCTCAGGTTCTCAACTCAATAGGAAGCTATTTGATCTTTCCAACTACTTTCACGACTGCAGGTTTTCTGAGCCTTGCAATAACCCTAGACACTCCTGAATGAGTAATTTCTAAGTCATTAATTGTGAGGACAAATTAATGAGTTAAGTGCTAACATTAAAAAAAATGAAATAAATTTTTAGGTTATTTCAGGAACCACACCTTAAATTCAAACCTCTCCACCCAAATCACAAGTAATTTAATTAATAAGGTGTCTAGAATGGTCTAGAATGACCAGAGGGAAAATTGATGAGCTGTGTCATTTTCCTGTTTTATCATCATTTGAAGGAAAGTAAATCTCCGCCTCAGGGTGTTTTGGTTGTCTGGGTTGCCTTGGGTGTTTAAAAATGAAAAAGGGAGTTCTTGCATAAAGAGATAAGTAAACCTGGGCAGATCTGGCTGGTTTCACATGAAAATCTGTCCAATTGTGTTGTGCCATGACTTTGGGGAAAGGGAATATGTATTTTGCTGGAAGGGGTGACTGCGAGGGAAGAAAGGCAGTGCACATGTGCTGATGGCATTGGGTTTTTATTAACAGAGGACAGAATACAGGAAGAGGAAGATCAGAAAACTAGGAAGGGCTAGTCCTCAGGAAGCAGTAGCCAGATTTGAGCAGTTGTGTCCAGAGCAGCCTCCCAGCTTTCTAGCCAGGTGCAGGCCTGTAGTTTCAGCTACTTGAGAGACTGAGGTGGGAGAAACACCTAAGCTTGGGAAGTTGAGGCTGCAGTGAGCCAGAATCACACCACTGTACCCCAGCCTGGGCAAGCGAGCCAGACTCAGCACAGAGTAGTTATTTAATAAATATTTAATAAAATAAACTGAAGGGAAAAGCTTTCAAACTGCATATCAAAAGACTCTGATTCTAAAAATAGTGCTTTGGAAGAGAGAACTTGTGAGAAGGTCTGGTCTCTTTATTTATAAGAGATTGATCTACAGATGATTTAAAAGTTGTGTGATTGTGATTAGCACATTTTTCTTTAACATATATCTGAATAAATTTCTACTGAATTATTTAAAGAAATTGTATACACTAATTCAGTTTTCAAAGCATTGGCCTAATGTTTTTCTATTGTTAGGGAAGATTGCATGATTCACATTAATATATATATTTTTGGCATCATAAAGACAATTCACACCATTTAAAATTGCACTTCTGAATTTACTCCACAATATCAAAGTTTAATCAATACAGTCCAAAAGATCTATACAGAGGTACGATTTTTAAAAAATTATAATTGTACAGAGCCATTGCTCAGGGAATGCCACTGACTGGAATTCCCCACAGCTCCAGTCATTGTGGGTCCTTCTTGGGTGTGGGTTCAGGTCTGTGCATTACTTGGTGTTGTTACAAAGGTAGTCCAAGAGTGGAGGATTAGGAAATGGGGAAGGAATATTCAGAATTGGAGACATCTCACTTTACACATTCCACATAAATTACCTGAGGCACACATCTAAAATATCCTGAGAATCAGATACAATCATTTCCAGTTTGGAAGAAGAAGGATGGAATAGAGGACCTTCTGGAACATATTTAGATAATCAAAGGAGTTCATAAAGCAAGATTCGGGCAAGAGCTGAGCTGAAGCACCTTAGCTTTTTTGGCCCTAGGATTTAAAGCAGCAGGTAAAATCCCATCTGTCTGATCCAGGAGACTGAAACGGTTGGGCACAGCGGTTGGAGTGGGGGAAGAAGTCTCCACCCCATGCCCACATGCTATGGCATCCTGAAATCTTTGTTTTCTACAGCTCACTCTAGCTAGTATCAGTTCCCACATTGGGGTGGGTATAAAGCAAAAGAATTTTCTATTATGCCATCAGCCTTGTGCCTCTGAATTCTGCACACAGAATTTCTTCCACAATGGGTAAAACGTTTTGAATGCTAATGGAAGAAAGGAAACAAAAAATATGTTGAAAGACAAGGTATTTAAGAAATTAAAACAAAATGCTCATTTATTGTTTTTAATATGTAGTCAAATATGACAGCAGTATTACACAAATAGCTCCCTTCTCCCACTTCTAAAATCCCAAATTTGTTGACTACTATTGTAAGCGAAAAACATGGTTTACTTCTGAAAATAGCAGTCAACAGCGAAAACACAAGTAACATTTGGTCCCGACCAGCTTCCACACCTTTAAAGATGAATTGTGTCACTGAGGCAGTCAATACACTGGATTTCTTATCAAATTATAACTAGAGGAAAAAATCAGGTTTCCCACACACTGTAAGCAGAACCGAAAGACTTGCAGAAAAACTTGGTTTAAGAAGCTGTGTGAAGAAAACATTAATGAATTATTGCAATCGTAATAATCCCCAGGTAAAAGATGGAAGTCAAATTAATGAACTATAAGAAAACACACTCAAACTTAGATCATTAATATTACAGTGAACATAATCAGGAAGCTTGCAGTACTATGTAGCATCTCTGAGTTACTGAATTTGAACAAAGGTTTCCAATAGAGGTCACACTCTTTTTGCTCTCAGACACCATTAGTGCAAATTCAGATACAATCATTTTTACATTTGCAGGCTCAGGTATGTTCAACAGAAGGTCATCGGGAAGTACGGGCTTGTTATTTTAGCATGACAGAATACAGGCTTGGAATTTCTCCTTGACACGGCAGAAGAAATAGGAATGATGCCCAGAGGACTGGAATAAATTCAAAATGCTTGGTTTTCCAAGTTCTATTTTAATAAGCTTTGGAAAATTAACCTTCACCTGAAAGACACGTCCTTGATTTGGCATACACAGCTTTCCAAAACAGTGAGAAATGAACTGGCCATGTGCTACACTCACACACACCCAGTCATTCCTTTTGTTTGGGGTTGACTGGGTTCATAAGGTCAGATTTTCCTCAGTGTTCCCTTGTAGCAGCACCTCAGAGAGCTTTGTGATTCTGACAAAGGGTACAATTACATCCACTCTGAATGCATTACAAATATTCTGCATGCTGGTGCCACTGGCATAAGATATGGAAAGCCCCTTCAAAGTGCCCAATTTCTTCTCTTTTCACACTTCAACGTTTCGAATAACTACAAACAGAATTACCAGAAACAGCAGTAAATTCCTGGCATTTGAAGTTCCCATGATCCCAGCTGGCATGTAAAAAAGGCTCTCTCCTTTTTTCCCCTGAAAATAATGTACTCTCCAGGCACTGTTCAAATGCCTCAAATCAGGCAAATGAGAGATTTGTTTTGACCAACCAATGAAAAGACTTCCACCTCTTCTCTGTGAGGGCCCCAAGACCGGGTTATGGCATACATAAGATGTCTGTTTCTAAAGAGACTTCACTGATTTCCCTAAAATGATTTTAACTTTACTTTGCAAGTCAAGCTCTGATGTTGCTTAATGTTATTTTCAGAGGAGCCTGCTGCAGGATGCTTAATTAGAGTTTTTATTTCCCTACTAAAAATGTGACAATCTGAGTATGTTTTCATTCAAATGACCTTGAACATGGTGGCTGAGGCTTCACCACAAATGTCCAGAAAATAGCACTTGAGTCTGTCTGAGCCCTGAGATGGTCAAACCTTAGAGAAATGCAGCTCTGAGCCCAGAAAGAAAAGTGCCATCTCTTATCCTTTCTTCCAGAAAATTATTTTATTTATTTTTTGTCTCATTTCCGTGCCTTTTAAGTAGAAGGAAGACAAATGGAAAGTCTCTTTTTGGTCATTCACTAATTCTCTAGGGCAAGTCACATGATTAGCTAGGGCAAAGGCCTCCATGATGTTTGGATGAATGCCATAGCAGAGGTATGGAGGGGTGATGGCTGCATTTGAGACTCACTGGGCGTATCTTCACTTTCTCTATGTCATGGGTCTCAGCATCACTTGCAGAATATGTGCCCCAGTGTCTGCATGTCTGAATGACCCAAATTTGAGCTGCTCACCAATGAATATTTATTTGCAGTTGCTCTTAAGAAGTTAATAACTACTTAATAGCACATTTCAATCTTTATTTTTTTCCATGAATCACCTCCATTCACCCACTCCTAGGTTCATACTTCCCCCTAAAATTCCCCCATGAAACTTCTAAAATGAGTTTCACGCTATGTATTTGTTTGATAGGCACAGAAGGTTTACAGCTGCATGGTCAGTAAGTGATACTTTGGTCATGAATTTTATATATATATATATACATTTGCAATGCTGGGAAAAAGAGAGACTGATGTTAAAAGTCAAAATTCTGGTGGAATGAAGAGAAGTCATTGAAATATTTTTCAAACAGAATGAAAATAAATATCATTATCTTCAAAGTCAAAAATTTTTTATGTTATTCCATTATGAAAGACATTTACTGAGTAATTTGCAAATGTTAATAAGCCTTAGAACTAGGAAAAGATGAGTACCAGTCTATGACTTGCATTTAATTTTTTTCCAGCCTTTTATATCCTGGATTTAAAGTAACACAGAATCTTTCAGTGTCAACATTGAGCTGGAAATTAACCTATAATAACAAGTTTGAGCATTTTGCTCCTCTGGGTATAATTTGGTCATTCATAATAAATATATTATGGAGAAGCCAATAATGATGTATTCTATACACTTGTTATGAAAAACTGATTCCAGAAATTATGTGATTTTACTTGAATAATTACCATCTTACTTCTCTATAATCATCATTGTGAGAGCAATGGGCATTAGATGGCTGAAAAGTTATTCCAGGCAATAATTAGGCAGATTTATTAAAATTTAAGTTGAGGCTAGAAGATCAACTTAATCAAAACCTTAGGAAGTAATATCATGTTATCACATGACAATGGTAGAACAGGAAATTATAGACACATTTGAGGCTGGGGTTTTCTGATTTCCCTGATTGTCTTATGTCTGGGATGATCTAATAAAGGACATAACCACCACACACACATAAAGTGCAAATGCCTTTTTGATACACTGGTGTTTCTGAATACCTCAAAACAGTGAAATTAATTATTCAAAACCACATAGAAATATTGGTCCAAGAAATCAAACTTCAACTGTTGCATCTGATCAATAAGACTGCAGTGAACTAGAAAGCCTTCCTAGGTCAGGGAGAATTTTGAGTAACTTTTCTTCTCATAAATAAAATTAACAGATCCATTCCAACAGAGCAAACAACACAGACATGCAGTGATGTATTATGTTTCAGACACATTCTTCAGGCAAACACTTTCTAGTTCCCTTTTTAAGTAGAATAGAAAATTGGAGTTGAAAACTGATAGAGTATTATTGATCCTACGTACTTGAAAAGTCTGGTTTGAGGATTTTATTGTATTATAATGATCAGTTACATGCCTGGACTCTCACTACTTGCATGGTTCCAGTAGGTGTTCAATAAAATTTCAGTGAATTGAGCAGTTAAATAAATTAAGAAATAGGGAGATGAATCAAAGTGCCCTGTAAAATATAAAATGCTTCACAAACATAAGGTAATAGGAGTATATAAAAGCTAACACCACAGACCTTGTACTATCTGCCCAAAAAATCTTCTAAGGACAAAAAGTTGTAATCGTCTGAAGAGCAAATAAAAATTGCAGTTATATATGTGGTCAGAAAATCAGCTATACAGATCGTTCATTTTCAAATACATTTGGGAAGAAATAAAGCAAAGGCAGAAAAACTTTACATGGCCAAAATAAATTGTATTGCTAACTTAGATAGCCACAGATGGGGGCAGGGGTGGAGAAAAGAGAAATTCAAAACCCAACAGAGACCCCACAATAACTAGGGTTTGAAATCTCTGCATGTTATCACAATAGCAGCCTTCTGAAGTCAGCAACAAGATAGAGAAAGATTGAACCAATATTCTATGTTACAGGACAGAGCAGATAGTCAATAAACCAAATAAAGTTAGTGTTGCGGGGACTGTGCTGTCTAAGCTGCTTGGTCTTAAGTGCTGACATTTAAGAGATGTAGGCAATGAGAATTGAAACAAACATTTAAGTTCAAGACCCAGTTTACTGACACTGAGACTATTACTGTATCTCTTTGGGCCTCAGTTTACTTATCTGTAACATTAAAAGGTTTGATTACATGATGTCTCACGATTCTTTTTTTTATTTAGAGGTGAGGTTTTGCTCTGTTGCTCAGGCTGGAGTGCAGTGGCAGAATCATAATTTACAGCAGCCTCTAACTCCTGGGCTCAGTCAATCCTTCCACTTCAGCCTCCAGAGTAGCTGGGACTACAGGCATGGGCAACCGTGCCTGGCTAATTTACGTATATATATATATAATGCAATATATGACATAATTCATATCTTCTCTATTGAATATATATACATATTTTTGATATATATATATATTTGATAGAGATGGGATTTCACTGTGTTGTCTAGGCTGCATCTCCTGTGATTATGGCATATGATGCTGATATCAAAAGTGGGGTTGGAAGTGGTGAAGTAAAAGCAGGAGTAACCCTATGGAATTTAGTATAACACATTGTAATAAAACACCTGGAAAATACCTAAAGAAATACAAACTAAAAGAACATTTCACAGGAGGAAGAAATTATAACCAGAGAATATAGTTTTCAATTAGTCTTATTTAAATATTAATTTCCTATCACGGAATGAGAGCATCTTGAACCAGTCTGTGGATTCTAGCAAAACGTTTTCTCAAGTGGGCAACAGCCACTAGGGACATGATCAAATTTATATTCCTTCATGAAGATGTAACACAAGAATTTATTGCCAAAAACTGATAAATGATACTAACCTTAGAATATGTAACTGGATATTAGCATACTTTAAAATAATTTCATTCCCTTTATATAGTCTGCATGTGCAAAGGTCTACATTAAGTTCCAAATATTTTTATATTTTAATGCCACAGCTTCTTACATTAGTGTTATAGTGATAAAATAAATATGAAATTATTTATGTTTGAGACATTGCCTTCTAAATAGAAGCCTCCCTATGCTGTTAAGTGTAAAATGGGAAATTACAAGAAACTAAAGAAGCTAAGTGGGTCTATGCAATAAAGAACTGAGCCAGTTGAAGGATATTCATAGGCAATGTTGGCATAGGACTGGAGAAAGAGATGGGATGGATGTCATATGGGGCAAATACTAGAGAAGGAATTCAGATGCGCAGAAAAGAAGCTGAAGCAATTTTACTTTGTGTTTTGAATGCATTTTATTTTGGTACTTTCTCAAGATAGGTGATGGACTGATTGATTGTCTTTGAATGCTTTTGGACTGATGAACTATTCATCCTTTGAGTGCAAATTTGTGCTGGTACTGGACTAATAGATGTACTTTATATGGGTTACATTGACATAAGGTTTTTAAGAATCTGTACATCTGTACATTTAATCAGATTGCATAATTATCTTGCAAGAAAGACAGAAAAAAAATGTTTTTCTTTTCCAGAATTGCAAATTGAGACTCATGGAGGTTGAAGTGATTTTCCCAAGATAACACAGTGGGGACTCAAAGCTGTATCAGCTAGTATTTTTTTCATTACTCCATGGGGCCTCTCTAAGATCAAAAATGCTTGGATATGCCCAAGAGCTACCGAATCTTTTTTCTTTCCTCCTCTTCCCTTTTCTTCAAGGATAAGGAATTCGAAGGTAACACCTCTACAGAATTGTTCATTACAATTTTCTTCAACGATATAAGTGTTTCTTCTTATCCAGTATGGTAGCCACAAGCCAGGTGTGGCTACTGAGCTCTTGAAACGTGCCTGGTGTGACTGAAGGATTACATTTTAAATTTAATTTTAATTAATTTTAATTTCAAAAGCCACACTGGCTAGTGGACACATTGGACAGCACAATTCTAGAAGCTATATGTGAAAGATTAACAAATGCCCTTGATACTTCAAACTAAAATAGTATTTGGGGGTCAATTGCACTTTACCTTTAGTTTTCTAGGTGTTGGTATATCTAGAAGTCCAAACCTTTCACACACAAGCCACCATTTATGGTCAGTGCCAGCTGTTGGGCTTAACCCATTTATGCATGAGGTGGTAATTTCTTGAATTTTTGTAATCAGACCTTGGTGATGACCTTGAGCAGTAGGATATAGCTCCCACAAGCCTAGTGTTCCACTAATGGAAGAGTAGACATAAATAGGTCAAGATAATTTTCTTGACCTATTTATATAGGTAAAGACTTTCAGTCTCTTTACCTAATCACTGATTATTGATTTTTTTTTTTTTTTTTTTNAACTAAATTCCTCTGTAGGACCATTTATCTGATTTCTCCAGAAGTTGTGTCTCTTTACTATTTTTACGTTTTTTATTGTTATTGTTCTCTCTGCTATGTTCATAGTATATTAAGTAATGTACACCTGCATCTTCTCTAATATATAATATATGTAAACTCCAAAGCATTGATGACCATTTTGAATTTTCAGAAGCTGTGTATCTGTTTTCTCAAATGGGCACAAGAATAAACCAGAAATATAAAATAGAATGAAAGTTTCATGAAAGAAAGGTATTTAGCCAACACTTCCCCTGACCACTAAAGAATTCATATACCACACATTTCTCACTACCTTTAACTCCTAGTTCTGTTAAGAAGTTTTCCCACACTCTAGTTCCAGAAAGTTTTCTCTGTTATTTGGTGCTTTTGGTTCACTGAACAATTCAGGGCTTGTAATATTTTTTTACAGAATTATCAATTATTTTGAATCAAAATAGAAGATGAACGCTGAAGGGTATAAGAATAACATTACCATGTAAGAATTAAGTAGTACTGAAGGGACACAAACTAAGGATATGCCTGCAAGATTTATATAACTGTCAATCAGTTGCTATTGGAAGCCACGGCTACCAAAAAAGCAAGTTGAAGCAGCATCATTTTATCCTAAAAGGAAGTCGTCTTTGTGTTCTTTACGCATTTATGGAATACCAGTTGCACCAGTCATATTAGCAAGTCATTTGGTTATTGCTGTCTGACCAAACCTATTCTACAAGAATAAGCGGGGATAGTTCAACTAAACCAAACAGCTGCTGCAAAGATTGTCATCACAATCCTTCAGTCACCTTACTTTTCAATTTTCTTTTTGCAATAATTAACTAAGTTGGTTAGGAAAAAGTTACCACCTTCATCAAATACTTAAAATTGTAAAGCAATATATATGGAATAGAAAATGCCATTGGTTCAGGTCAGACACTCGTGATGATAAAGTATGGTACTCTGTGAGTAGACTAATGTCCAAGGCAGATGTGTACAGATGCTAAGCTGCTAGGAAAATGCTGTTTATGAAACATCTCTGCTTCTTGAGACCTGAATCTGCAAATGTTGCACACTGTACCTTCAAAGGCCAACAGTTTCTCAGCACAGAGTGTAAACGTTTCATTGGTTGGGATGTTGGTGAAGCTGTACACTCAGTACCTGAATTTGGACTTTAGGAGCTCAGTATATATATTAACCACTTTCCATCTCAAGGGATGCCTTTCCTTTCTTCATTCATGGGAATCTTCAAAGTCAGGATTGTGATTCCAGGGCAATAGATAGCTCCATTTAAGGAGATTTCTGCATCCACTTTAGCCAGAGAGGGAAGGGGTTGGCATGAATGAAAAAGTGTATCAAATAGTCAAGAACATGATGAGTGTGGCAATGACTGAACCACTTTTGCTAAATGACAGAAAAATATTCTAATATTAAGGATTATTTTACAACTCTATGGAAGTAATGCAGCGATGCATCTTGCATCTGTTTTGTCTTGATGGCAAAATGCACTCTTAGAGTCACAAGATCCCGCCTTGTGTTAGTTATAAACAAAAATATATTTATATATATATATATATATTTATGTAACTACTATGTGCTTTAAAGAAAATTACTGTATGATTCAGCAGGGTTTTTCATTCTTTTTATCGCCATGCTGACGTGAATGGCTTCTGAGACAGGAATCGGCAATGAAATGGGTCTTTAGTACAGAAACCGCATAAAATGAAAAATAACCATAAGTTTAAAATCCCTTAACATTTTTGTTTCAAAAATGATTAAGGAACTCTTCATATTGTTTCCTTGTGTTTCCGTCAGCCCAGAGCAACTGTGGTTTCATGGGACTTCTCAGTTCGGGAATGGAGGCAAGGCTTCCATAAAGCATAAATCAGATGTTTTTACTGAGGCAGGAGTACAGAAAGCCCCGTTTCCCATTCCCTCTTCCCAAATCCTTAGCTAAAAGTTTGGAAATTTTGTCACAGCTCATAAAAAGGTCATTCATTACCAAGAAAGAGACAGACACAGTCTGAACCTCCTGTATCAATAAAAGGATTCATCCTGTAAAGTCATGAACTTGTTCGTACAGATAGATCTAGACCAGAAAAACGACATCCTTTTGCCACACATTTGTTTTGAAAATATAGAAAATCTCTTATTTGTGTTTGTTTTCACTCCTGCACGAGCTGTTTTTCTTAGCAATTTTCAAACATTCATCACTGCTCTTTTGTGTGAAAAGGTTCAGGCTTTGGAAAACAGTTATCTTTGAGACATCAGAGAACATCTGAATCAAAAGTGTCGATCCCTCATGAACTAAAGCTTTATTATGATTTTTTTCCTGATCCCTTTGCAACCCTGCACCTAAGCCAAAAGCATTATAATCTTGTCATACTTCAGGTAAGTCCACAGGAGATGTTCCGAGTGAACTATAGATGACATTCCACTAGGGAATTCTATGTTCAGTGTAAATGGTATCTTGTATAAGTTTTAGTTTTTTGTTTACCCTTCCTGGGCTGGGCTTGTCCAGAAATCTTGTCTTCTTCAGGCTACAGCAGCTTAGAGCTTGTTTGTGTGTGTGTGTTTGTTTGTTTGTCTTAAAGGTATAGGCAAAATATTAGTCTTAACACCTGTAAACCAGTACTGGTGCTGTTCTGTCCTAGAAATTTTAGCACTGCTCTGATACAATAAAACCTTCTTTCTCTCCAACTGGTTCAACTTCAGCATAGGCAGGATGTCCAGAACCTCTTCTAAACTTCATTGCAGGCCATCTGCTTGGGCGTCTCTAAAACAGAAAATACAAAAATAAAAAATGTGTATTAGAGTGAGATTCTATCACCAGAAAAATATATTTGACAGCTATTTTAGATTAAATGTTGAATTAATTGACATGTTACATCATCTCTTATTACAGCTACAGTCAGAATTAAGTGTTCCCCTTATCAGCCCTCCAAGTCCTGTGCTTGCATTCCAGGATGGTGCTATCTACCCCCATGACGGGATAGACCATTTGTCATACCTGCCCTCAAAGGATTCAGAGCTTCTCCCAACCAAGGTTTAATGCCTTATGCATATGCTTGAAAAATGCCCAAATGTAACTGGCAAAAATAAACTGTAATAAAAAATATTTTAAAATATATGGCCACAGACACTCTCTCTTCCCCACTAGCCAATACTGATATCACTTTATTTTGTTCATTAATTCACTCAAAAACTAAGGTCATAAAACTCTGCTCTGTTCCTAGAAGTCTGTTTCCAACAAGGCACCAGACTTCCTAGAAAATGAGCTAAAAGAAATATTTACTATCTTAAGAAATTATTTATTTAGCTAAGCATACCCATATATGAATTTTGTGCTTGAAAATGAAAGCTGTTATAGCCTAAAAATGGAATCTATTACTAGAGGGTGTGGCCAATCTTGAGCTTACGAAGCAAACATTACACAGTAGATACTAGTCCTAAAATACATGTTATTTGTATTGACAAAAAGAGAGTGTTTCTCTTCAGCACTCTGTCCATCAACAAACTTTCTGTGATTTACAAATAGATGTGCTGAGTTATAGCAGCAAAAGGCACTAAAATGCATTTCACAGCCATAACGACACTAGAAACCATTACTTTATTTAATAAAGTGCCTGCAATTTTGGGGTAAATAAGACAATAAATATCAAAGGAAGTTTATTTCTATCTAAACAATTCTAATGCACAAAAGGCTAAATATCAGTGTACACATACTGGCATTTGGTATCTTTCTAGATTTTCCAATCACATGCCAGTGTCAATGATTAATGGCTGTGAACATTTTTCACATCAGGTAGGGATGAGTATGAAGCTCTACATTCTAGAAAAAATACCAATCAAAGTAATTACATTCCGCCTACTAATAATCTTAAGTGCTGTCTCTATACATTATGTGGTCAGAATGCTCTAAATTTGCTGATTAATTCCCATTAAGTGAAACTGAATTATCCCTGTCTTCCAAAAGAAAAATTTAAAACTAAAGAGAGGGCCACATAACAAAACAGGGTGTCTGTGGTGGGGATGCAATCATCAACAATGGAAACATACTAAGCACCTCTAGGGAGGTGGGTACCCTAACGCATGGTCATACCTGTCTGGAGGGGAAAGATGACATGTTGCATTACTCATTACTTATAGCCCCCACTCTAGTTTTAGTAACTTCACAGATGAGCTTCTCCAAAGCCATAGCTTCCCTCATCAAGCAGCACCACTGAGATTTTGCTCTGAATCTCCACCATTCCAAAGCCACTTGGTAGCAAGAATAACCCTGCCACCTAGCAGGAGTTTACAGCCACATAAAGATATTGTGTTATGCTGTTCACAGTAGCCAAGATTTGGAAGCAACTGAAGTGTCCATCAACAGATGAATGGATGAAGAAAACGTCGTATATATACACAATGATGTACTATTCAGCCATAAAAATAATAAGATCCTGTCATTTGCAACAACATGGATGGACTGGAGATCATTATGTTAAGTGAAATAAGCTAGGCACAGAAAGATAAACACCACACGTTCTCACTTACTTGTAAGATCTAAGAACAAAACAAACTTATGGAGACAGAGTAGAAAGATGGTTATTAGAGGCTAGGAAGGATAGTGGTGGGGTTGGGATGAGGCGGGATGGCTAATGAGTCCCCCCTCCCAATAGAAAAATGAATAAGACTTAGTATTTCATAGCACAACAGGGTGACTATAGTCAATAATAATTTAATTATACACTTAAAAATAATTAAAAGAATATAGTTGGATTGTTTGTAACACAAAGGATAAATGCTTGAAGGAATGGACATCTCATTTTCCATGATGTGATTATGATACATTGCATGTCTGTATCCAATATCTCACATCCTCTATAAATATATATGCCTACTATGTACCCACAAAAATTAAAAATTAGAGATGAGAAAAAAGAAATGGTGCTCTATGTGGCTCTTCACTAAAAAGGAGTGCAGATGACGGGTATGTTGATGATGATGCTCACGGAAGTTACATTTTAGGAGGCTTTTATTTCATATCTCATGCTTTGTACTAGGTGATTTCCATACAGGATCTCATTTAATATCCAACATTGTCCTTTACATTTTGCACAAACCTGCAAAGCTAGCAAATGGCAGGGCCAACATCTAAAATAAAAATCTACCTACTTCCAAGGTTAATTTTTCCCACATGGAAATTATTTCTTAAAATTCAATGATTTGTGCATAACTTGGCCAACAACTGGGAATGTGGCTCTAGGTTTATTTCAATCTTAACAATATACCAACAACTTCAGTATTCTGTTCATAAGTCAGAGCTACTAAATTAATAACTCTTTGTTATGTGAAAAGATTGCAGAATCATTGATAGTGTGTATCGTGTGCTTTCTGAGTATATCACAAAGGTCCTCAAAATAGAAAATACAAATGGTTGGGTGTGAAGCTTCGTGTGTTAACATATGAACATGAAAATATGAAGCATGATCATATTTTCCAAACTATTTATCTTTAAGGATTTTTTAGATTTGTAATTTTTATTAATTATAGAAAAAGTGAGTACAAAACAATATAGAAATTGCTCAATGAGATTTAAAATCACTGGAGATCCCACCCAAAACACACAATTGGTTAAACCAGTGGTCCCAACCTTTTTGGCACCAGGGATTGGTTTTTATGGAAGACAATTTTTTCATGGGCTGGTTTGGGGGTAGGGAATAGAGGGATGGTTTTGGGAAGAAACTGTTCCACCTCAGATCATCAGGCATTAGATTCTCGTAAAGAACACAACCTAGAGCCCTCCCATGTGCAGTTCACAGTAGGGTTCACACTCCTAGGCAGAGCTCAGGTGGTAATTCTCACTTGCCTGCCACTCATCTCCTACTGGGCAGCCCCTTTCCTAATGGGCCACTGACAGGTAGAGGTCCACAGCCTGGGGGTTGGGAACCCCTGAGTTAAACTATCAGTGTATGTCACTCATCCAGTTTCATGACTAAAGATGCACAAAATAGCTATCATCCAGCTACAAAATTATTCAAGACTGCTCTCTTATTCAGGAAAAACTGAAAATTCATAAATAATTTTTCACTAGATTTAGAAAAGCATTTTCATAATAGTATCTTAAAATTTACAATGAAATCTAACAAATGTCATGTAACTAGGGTTTTAAACATTTGATTTCATTTCATATTCTTTTATAATCCCTTCACATCTTGGTCTTCACCACAACAATGCTGAGCAAAGAGTAATAACTTCACCAAAATTTTCCTTTCTTTTTAGAATACTTTCACAATGCAATAGGAGATGTCATCTCACATCACAAAACAATTATGTGATTGTGAATAAATGACTTAATCTCTCTGGGCCTTTGTTTCTTCATCTGTGAAATAACAGCTAATTTGTCCTCTAATGTCCTAGGATCCTTATATTTGCTTGCCTGAGATAATGCCTTTAAATTGGAGAAAAGAAGGAAGGGGAGCATCACACACAGGGACATGTCAGGGATGTGGGGGCTAGGGGAGGCATAGCAGGAGGTGGGAGGATTGGGGAGGGATAATATTAGTAGAAATATCTAATGTAGATGATGGGGGATGGATGCAGCAAACCTCCAAGGCATGTGTATACCTATGTAACAAACCTGTATGTTCTGCATATGTACCCTAGAACTTAAAGTATAATAAAATAAATAGATCAATAAATTAAATTAAATTAAAAAGACCATCATTTTTAAAAAGCACCTCTTGTTCAGGTTTTTCTGATCCTTGTCTCCTCTGCCTCCTTCTGCTAACTTTTAGAATTCCTGTATTTAAGGAAAATCTGTATAAATCAGCCCTAACTGAACTTGATTTTCGATGTCAATCTGCATGTGTTCAGATTATTCCTTATAAATGAAAAGAATGAGGCAGTTATTTAACAGAATAACTATTTCATTAGCATACACAAGTCCTTAACACTGATGCTTTAATAGGAGCCATCTACCCAGAGAACTGGGAGGGGCTTGGATGGAAGGATCTGAAAACCCGAGCCTCATGTCCAGCCCTGCCACAAACTTGCAAGCATGATTAAACACAGTCAGGGATTTCAGAGAAGGGATATGTTGTTTTATCTTGAAGCCTGGACAGTTCCAAATCTGTGTTGTTTTTAGAATGGCTAATTCAAATTGTTACAGAAACTCATTTTGGCCACAGGGTCACTTGCTAACGGGGCAGGATGTATGCTGAAAATCTAAGAATTCAAACCAGACTGTAATGTTAATTCACTAGTTTCAGGATATAATGTCTTAAAACATTACAGGGTGCAATGTGTGGGTGATCTCTAATTTCACTTCTGAGAATTACTTATGTGATTAATCACTTTCAGAAGAAAATGTTCTCAGCAATAACGTTGGCACTGGGGTTAGCTGCGCAGGCAGGAATTCTCCCTAATTCTTTTTTCAATACTACTAATTGAACAGTCATCCAGGTCTGTCTCAACGGTCTATGGCAAGATAATTAGCTAAAATATCCACAAACAAACCTGGCGGGCACCCTCAGTCAGCAGTGTACACAAAACTGCAGCTGGAGACCTTTCTTCCAGTTCAGAGAGCTACACAGAGTGTTCTGTGTTGGGTTAGATGAGCACTCGAAAGGAAGTTACAGGCGTGAGTTTGAAAGAAAAGGGACTGATTTTGCAATGAAGGCCCAGATAGAAAACACCTGTGGTGCATGATGGCCCTTGTCAAGCAGTCAATTAAAAATTTCTGCCATTTTGGAGCTGTCTTCCTCCACAGTGAGGAAATAGAAAGAGGCTGGGATCACGTCCCAGTGTAGGACTTGGGCAAAGTCACGTCTTGTTACTCAGTTTCCACATCTAAATGAATCAGAGTATTGTTTTTCAAAAAACCCACCATTCCTTCCGTTTTTTTTTTTTTTTTTTTTCTGAGATAGAGTTTCACTCTGTTGCCCAGGCTGGAGTGCAGTGCCAGGATTCTGGCTCACTGCAACCTCTGCCTCCTGGGTTGAAGCGATTCTCATGCCTCAGCCTCCCAAGTAGCTGGGATTATAGGCGCCTGCCATCATGCCCAGCTAATTTTTGTATTTTTAGTAGAGATGGGGTTTTGCCATGGTAGCTAGGCTGGTCTTGAACTCCTGATCTCATGTTATTCACCTGCCTCAGCCTCCCAGAATGCTGGGATTATAGGCATGAGCCAAAGCACCTGGCCCTTCCTTCCTTTTTAATTTTTAAGCCACAAATTTTTTTTTTCTAATAAAAATCTTACCTTGAACCTCAGAGAGAAGCACACAGAGTCAGTTTCCTTTAATTGTGGTGAATGGATCCCTGCTTGCATGCACTCCCCAAGCCCTCACGGAGTTTAGGAATCCTATACTTTCTTAAAGCATGTGTTTTGGAAACTACAGAACTAAATCTGCGTTTCTCAAACTTGCCTGGGCACACGAATCACAAGGGATCTTGTTAAACTGCAGCTCCTGATTCAATCGGTCTTGGGGAGGCCTGGGGGTCTGCATTTCTCACAGGCTCCCAGATGATG
Source organism: Cebus imitator (assembly GCF_001604975.1). Taxonomy (NCBI): domain Eukaryota; kingdom Metazoa; phylum Chordata; class Mammalia; order Primates; family Cebidae; genus Cebus; species Cebus imitator. The sequence goes on from NW_016107376.1 coordinate 247,285, forward strand.
CTGTGGATCCACACAACACACTTCAAAGAACAAGGAAGACAATTTTCTAAAGTCTTTTCTAACAGAAACATCCTCCAGGAGCCAGTAGAAGAAAAAATAGTGAACCTCGGCCTTCCTTGTGTCTCTGGCCAACCGTCATGGGAACTGAAGACTTGTTTTTGCACTCGGTCAACCTTTCAATATTTAGCTTTGATAAAGTTTGACTGTCCAAGGGGAGGATTTTTTTCTCTCCATTTCATTCTTTGAAATGCAATTTTTTCTTTATTTTCCTTATTTTGTGTTGAATATTTATTTAGTCTTAACAAGTTAAAGGCTAGATTGCCAGATTTAGCAAACAAATAAGACACCTATTACATCTGGATTTTAATAAACAACCAGTCATTAAAAATATATATTTCATTGGACATATACTAAAAAATGACTTTCTTTTCTTTCGATATACAGATTCATTTGAGTATCTTGTATTTTACTCGCCAGTTCTATCTATGGGGAAACACAATGGCTTTGGGTCCTGGCCAGTGAAACTAGCCATCTAATTAAAATAAACAGCTCCTGTGTGTGGCTGTATCTCTTTGCTTCATGAATTGTAAGTCACTTTATCCTTAAAAAGAGTAACTCCGATCTGTTGGTCTTCTGGTGTGACTGAGAATTCCAAGCAGGAGCATTCTAATTGCTCATTTGGGAAGCAAAGCCTGGGTGACCTTTGCATGTTTTCTGCTTGCCCTCTTTTGATTCTTCCTGGTGTGGAAGTTACCTTATTTGCCTGTGTCAGCTCTTCTCCAGTCTCCCATTACTACCTGTCATTGATATATTGCCTTCATTCTAGAACTGTCTTATGGATGATCCCGAAGAATTAGTTATGACTCTAGTCAGTACATGTGCAAGATGAAAATTGTTCCCAAGCAGATTCAGATGCTTAGGGTTAACAACAACAAAAACAACAACAAAACCATACAATTCCTGTGATTTTCCAGAAGCTAACATCTTCAAAGTACAAAGTCAATGGCTCTCCAATGGCTGAAGAAGTATCTTTCAACCACATATTGCAAACACTTAATGTGCATTGTTCTCTTTCACTGTTTAGCTGACTAAAAATAAAAATCACCTGGAGAGGTGCAAAGACCATCCATTTATCCGTCTCACATGTTTCCAAGAACACTTTGTTTCTCTTGCTTTCTTTTGCTTCCTTCCCTCCTTCCTTCTTTCCCTCCCTCCTTCGCTCCCTCCCTCCTTCCCTCCTTCCTTCCATCCATCTATCCATCCATCCTCCTTTCTTTTGAGATAGCATCTCACTCTGTCACCTGGGCTGGAGTACACCTGTCACCGCAGCCTCAACCTCCTGGGCTCAAGCTATCTTCCCACCTCAGCCTCCCAAGTAGCTGAGACCACAAGCATCCAACACCACCCCTGGTTAATTTTTTTTTTTTTTTTTTTTATAGAGTTAGGGTTTGGCCATGTTGCCCAGTCTGGTCTCAAATTCCTGATCACAAGTCATGTGCTCACCTCGGCCTCCCAAAGTATGGGAATGACAAGTATGAGACATT
>NW_016107376.1:248849-294116 GCF_001604975.1 Cebus imitator
TTTTTTTGGTAGAGACAGGGTTTCACCACATTGCCAAGGCTGGTCTTGAACGCCTAGCCTCAAGCAATCCTCCTGCCTTGGCTTCCCAAAGTATGGGAATGACAAGTATGAGACATTGCACCTACCCAAGCAAACTTTCTGAATCCCCACCTACAGATTACAAGTCACTTCTATTTATCCTGTGCTGTTTCAGATGTTTCCTGGTATTTGTTTCCTGGTATTTTATTAATATCTCTTGTCACATTTGATCATATTGTGGTTGTTCATGTGATTGGAGACATAGTCAAGATATATAATATATATGTATATGTATATATATGTATAAATGTGTGTCTCTGTGTGCATATGTATGTATATCTATCTATATATCATGCTCTATGTATATGTCCTTGAAGTCAAATGTCATATCCTGTGAACTGTGAAATATGCACAGCAGTGGGGTACTGAAGCTACCTGACACCAGGAGTGAACCTTTTTTGTAACATCTGCTCCTATAGAAGACATTATTTTCAGTAATAATCATGAAGGGAAATTAATAATAATAATGGTCAGTAAAGACATGCAGACAGAAAACTGTCTTGCTTTGAACTTTGTAGATATATAATCATGCCAGTAAAAGTCATTAAATATAAAAAAATATTGCCATACAAAAAGGGGAAACAGAGTGAATGAATGCACATTTTGAAAAAAAGGGGGAAGATGAAAGGGTATTGCCAAATAAAGAACTCCACAAGGTTTAGAGAATGATTTGTACTTGCAATAGCAGAATTGAAGTGCCTTAAGTTCTGTTTTTTGTCTTTACAACCACAATGCTATCATTCTTTATTTTGAATCCACTGTTTTAACACAGATATATAAAGTACCATATAAGCTGAAGACACCAGTGTGCCCAAAACAAATGCAAAGGATTCCAAACCCTGATGAACTTTTATTCTCTAAATGAATGCATGTAGCTGAGGTCACTGTTGGGAGCCAAGTGTGTTATTGAGAGTTCTCTGAATTAACTTCTATATATAAGGCAATGTTTACAAAAAGATAAGTCATAACATTGGACTAAGTTGAAGTTTATATATTATGTCAGTAAAACTCAACAGTAAGTGAGCCCACTCTTTAATGCTTAGATCAGCAAAAGTATAGGGAGGAATATTTTATCACTAACAGAGTTTGGAATTTCTAATATATCATGATAATAAAAAGCCAATTTTATCTGAGTCCATTTTATTATAATTTTACCATTCTCTCAAGACAATGAAACCTTTTTTACCTGCACTTGGGAGCAGATAGCTTTGGTCTACCACAGCTGGCAAAGTGTTATATACAGGGAGATTCACAGTAAGTGTTTGTATTCACTTGCATAGATTTTATAGTTTATGCTGCAATGAGAGGCATGACACCTCCTTGAGAGGAGGGAGAGATGAACTACCTTCATAGCAGAGATGGGATTATTAAACAAGGAAAGCAACTTGACTATGCAACTGAGGAAGACTTTTGCAGATAGGAAGGAAACATAAGTAGATAGAAAAGCATTGGTGGGGGCAAGCAAATAAACTCATCTGCTAAAAGGCTTCATTTGCTCAGTAAAAACAGATGAAGAAATACACAGATTGAGAGAGGGCAGCATGGGATTGGATGTCTACAGTATCCACATTATCTTCTTCGCTTTGATAGGACAACCTTGATTTATAACCCTTATTATCATTTACAAAAATAACCCATTCCGAATTAACTCAATTAACTGCCTAGCAATTGGTATTATCTTTTGATTCAGCCAAGCTCCGTCTATCTGCTCTAGCATCCAATCCCACGCTGCCCTCTCTCAATTGTATATTTCTTCATCTATTTTTACTGAACAAATGAAGCTATTTAGGAAATGCTAATCCCTTGCCCCCACCAATGCTTTTCTATCTACTCATGTTTCGTTCATATCTGCAAAAGTCTTCCTCAGTTGCATAGTCAGTTGCTTTCCCTGTTTAATAATCCTGTCTCTGCTATGAAAGTACTTCATTTCTCTCTCTCCTCCAAGACCATTAAAACACCCCTTCCACTGTTTCTTTACTTTTTGCCTATACTGAACATAAGGAAAAAGCCTTTACTTGATGTTTCTTCAAATTCTTAGTACTATATCTCTGAAATGTCTGGCTCCATCAATTGCCTTCAGGTTACCAAACCGTTTTTCACCCTCAGTGCCTGCTTCCTCCTTTGAAACTGCATTCTCTCAGGTTACCATCGACTTAGTCGTCAACCTCGTCTGTGACTTCTCTAGAGCACTTCACACTGCTCCCTGTCTCTTCATTCTTGATCCTTTCCTTTTTGTGGCTTTCTTTCTTTTCTCTTGCCTCTCTCTCTCTCTCTCTCTCTCTCTCTCTCTGTGCGTGTGTGTGTGTGTGTGTGTGTGCGTGTGTGTTTTGCTTTTGCCTTAAACAGTCCCCTTTTCTAATTCATCAACATTAATTGTCAACACGTCCTAAGGTTTAGTGCTGACAAAACCCAACTATGTATTCTTTTGGGTTTCAATTTCTACTATTACTCCATATTTTCTCACCTGATTGTTTACCCAAATCCATTCCCCGCCTTTTTTCAGTTTTTTTTTTTTTTTTAAGATACCTAATTTCTTGACCATCAGCTCAAACCAAACCTGCTTAAAATCCATCCTGTCACTTTCCTTCCTAAACTAATATTACCTTCTGATGTTTTAAATTCTGTCATTAGAAAATTCAATTTTGACCAGGGATGGTGGCTCACACCTGTAACCCCAGCACTTCGGGAGGCCAAGGTAGGCAGATCACCTGAGGTCATGAGTTCGAGACCAGCCTGGCCAACATGGTGAAACCCCATCTCTACCAAAAATACAAAAATTAGCTGGGGGTGGTGGCAGGCACCTGTAATCCCAGCTACTCAGGAGGCTGAGGCAGGAGAATCTCCTGAACCTGTCAGGCAGAGGTTGCAGTGAGCTGAGACCATGCTATTGTACTCCATCCTGGGCAACAACAGAGAAACTCCATCTCCCAAGGAAAATTCAACTTTCCAGTTGCTCAGATTCTGGACTTTGAAGTTATCTTTGTTTCTTTTTCATCCTACGTATTCAGTGCAATGAATCAGGGCATCCTCCTCACATTTACCACTAATTAGATATAGGAAATGTTCAGAAATTGCTTAATTTCTTGGAATCTCAGTCATCCTATCTGTGAAACAAATCTAGCAATGCCTATATTTACTAAGCTCACTGGGGACTATTGAGAATCCAAGATAACTGATTGAAAGCCCTTTCACATACAAATTTTTATGCAAACAAAGATTGATAAATTCTATCTTCTTCTTTCACATGACTCCTGAATTAGCCTCATTCTCTTCCCTCTATAAACACCCCAATTCAGCTCACATGTAACCACTTCACATGTAGACTATTGATAGTCTTCTAACACTCTTCTGACTGTCCGTTCATTCTTCTTCTGGCGCACTCTACTCCTTCCCCACAACCATTTTAAATTCCTACTTCTTTTTTGCTTAAAAGGAGTCTGTCACCCAGGCTGGAGTACAGTGGCTCGATCTCAGCTCACTGCAACCTCTGCCTCCTGGGTTCAAGCTGTTCTTCTGCCTCAGCCTCCCAAGAAGCTGGGACTACAAGCTGGCACCACCATGCCTGGCTAATTATTATACTTTTGGTAGAGACGGGGTTTCACCATGTTGGCCAGGCTGGTCTTGAACTCCTGACCTCAAGTGATCCACCCACCTCAGCCTCCCAAAGTGCTGGGATCCCAGGCATGGGCCACTGTGCCAGGCCTAAACTCCTACTTCTTTATTACATCACTGATTCTCACTGCTTATGGAATGACAGCCAGGTTCTATGGTTTGTCCTTCAAAGCCTGCCAGATCTAACTTCCATGTATAGTAAAGTCATTTTCAATATTTGTCCATAGATCTTAACACACAGTTAAATAGGTTGATTTATCTTGTCCTTTCTTGATCTGATGTGTTTAAAATCATACTATAGCCCCATTCCATCTGAAAAGGTATCTCCCCTTCCTCTTTGCTTACAGGACCCAGCACCGATACCATGTCTTTAATGAGATTCCTCCTGATTATCTGTTTTATGCTTTTGGCTGAACCCTTTATTCAATATGGATCACATCTTTGATGTTCCTTTCATTACTATTGAATTCTTATGTGGCTGCTTGGCCTTTACGGTTTTGGTGTCCTCTGTCTTTAGATGCACAATAAGCTGAAAATATAATTAACACGTAAGATGATCATATGATTTACTGTCCAAATTGGGACACTTTTGAGAGTAAATGGAGAAACTATTAATAATTATATCAGATAACAGACATGAACTAGGATGGTTCTGGGCAAATTGGGATGTATGTTTATCTTAATTATAGCCCTCTGTGAGGGTAAGAGAATCTAGCAGCCTGTACTGCACAGATAGATTCTTTGGTTTTGACTAATTTTCTGAGAATAGTCTAGTCTTCTTCAGCATTAGCCTTAGTTCATAGTACTGTATGTTAATAATGCTTTGAGCAGCATCTCTTTATTTTTTCAGCCACATGGCCACAAGTGGTTATTTTCTACCAAGACCACGTAATACTTTGTTATTGACAGGCAATTTACTCTAAAGAAAAGTACTTCGCAATGGATGTGAAAACAAGCCAGTTCACTGCTGCCTGGTGACTGCGTTCGAAGACAAGATCATGCTGCACTGGCCACAAACATCCCAGTCAAAGTTGAATGTGAGTTAGTGCTGCCTCCCCACATCAGACTGGCCGTGTTCCTTAAGAAACTGTTCTTTTCAATTGTCTGGAGTGCCAGTGTGTTTTTAAGTGAAGCTAAAGAAATCTGGCAAGTTAAGCTCTAATCAGCAGTGACCTTAGAAATGGTTAACAGTGAGTTATTCTCTATGCTAAAGTAATGGGGTGCTTTACTGCATATTTAATCACATGATTGAGAAACAACACAAGAGAATAACATATGTCATCAAATCCAAGAATATTGGACGCTATTCATTTCAAGATATAGAGTGATCTCTATCAATTAGACGAGGGCAAAACCAGACTTATATATATGACCAGCTTCATCATAGGCTTTTAATTTGTATATGTTGAAATGAAATTAAAGGTTTTAAAGAAAGTTTAAAAGGTAGATAGCCAACTTTTTACCCGTTTAAGGTCCTACATTGAAAAATCAGCATCCAAAATGGTGTATGTTTTTAAATGTGAGGAATTTGATTTATTTTACAATTTCGAACACATACTATCTCTTGTCAAATCAATTCAGAAATTGAAATAAAAATATAATCCCTGAGAAAAGGAACAATAAAGCATTAGTGCAGCAGGAAAATAAAACTGAAAGAATATGTAATTTAGAGATCAATTATGGAGGCTTTACAGGTGCATTTGTAATTATATTGTCATACAATGTTATAACTGACTAATAACAGTGTTTAATCATTCCTTACTTAGGGCCTCCAGTGATATACATTACTGTCCTTTACAAAGATTCATGTAACCTCCACAAAAGCCTTCCTGAGAGTGCACTGCATTCATCCTGTGATAAAGAAGTGCTGATAAACATGATAACGATATTATGTGAGCCAGATTATAGCTCTGGAAGTCTTCCTGTTTGCAACATTTTTAAAGTAAGAGATAAAAAAGCAAGATGTCTGAGATCTAACAATTAGAACCTATAAAAACAACTTTTCTTTTTTTTTTTTTTTTTTTTTTAGAGTCCATGGTATAATATTCAGGGGTTTGATAATATGGTTTGTGAATTATTTAGGTCAGTTATTCTTTTTCCCCTTCCTCTTCTCATTTGGATAACTAATCAACAATTGCTTAAGAAAAGGTAGGGGTAGGAAATGAAGGAATCCCTCAAATAAATTATGTATTTACATAATTTTTGGCTGAAACTGACTATTGTTTAAAATAGCACTTTTAACAGAGTTAAAGGCTGCTTGGGAGAGTCAGCAAATTTGGTTTTAACTCCTGGTTGAGTTGCACAGAGCAGCTACTGACCAGAATCACAAAGTTAGTAAAAGGTAGAATTTATACAAAATCTGCAGCCTTCTTGGTGCTAGACTCTTTGTACTGCATTATACTGATTCCTGATTCTGCTTCAGTTAAGCACTAAGGCCTTTGGCAAGTCAATTCTCCTCTCACTTTATCCATGTTCTTATATATAAAATAAGAAAGAGGACAGATGCTGATTCTCTACTTAGTATGAAGCTATGCCCTTCAGTCAGCCTTAACAGCTAAACACACGTCATAATAATTTTTTAAAGAGTGAATATTTATCAATCACACCACTTTAATTTTATGCATTTAAAGCATACTGTGAATGATTCAACTAAAACATTGCTAATAAGATTTATATTAAAGATGTGTCAGTGCATGAAATCAATGTTGTCATTTAAAAAGTTGTTTATCTTTTCAAGCATACAAATGTTCTTTTGGAAAAACAGTTTTATTTCTCTTAAGGTGAGACATACAATGCAAAAAGTTATAAATGACTGCACTTGATGTTTCCTTAAGTTCTCTGCTAACTCTTAACTTCCTATCATTTCATGATTCTGTTTATTGAAGTTACACTCCTTATCTTGGTTATTTACTTTTCTCACTGAAATACCATGAATTGTTTCATTTAAAAAAAAAGACATATACTAAATTTTCAATCAGCCTAAATGTATTCTGCTAAATAGCTTTTACAGTCGGTGAGTAAAAATTTAAGCCCCAAAATATAATTATTTAGATTTAAAAAATGTGTTTTATTTCATCTATGTTTATTTCATTGTGTACACATACAAGCATTTTAGCCTATCCATCACTTGCTATAGATATCATTGTTGAGTGATACATACACCTAAGATCAGTGCTTTTAGCACATTTTCAGTATACTGTACAATGCAATATTGTTAACTGTAGTCCTCGCGCTGTTCATTAAATCTAGACTTATTCATCAATGCATCAATGCACACAAGCAATATACATTGCTTGTATATTGTATAAATATAACGCTAAACAAAATTTCGGGTTAAAGTCATACAATCTCAAGGAATGCTTCCAAGTTTAGGAGGCTGCAAACACACCCTGGTGGGCCCTTCGCATATCAGAAGTTGGCTTCTTTCCCATTCCTATTTAATGTTTTGTAGGTTTTTCAACTCCTAAACACTATGACCTCTGACCTCTTCCCACTCACTATCCTCATACTACTTGTATCTTATAATAAGGAGAAAACAGTAATCTCAGATGAAACCCCCTCAACTACTTCTCCTTCCTGCCTCCCTTCCCTTGTTTATGCGGATTAGCCCCACCCACGCTTGTGGGTATATCACTTCACTCTCAATCACCTTTTGACTCTATTTCTTTCTATTCAAAATAAGTTTTTGAAATCAATTAAAATTAAAAAGTGAGATTACATAAAACTGAAAATCTTCTATACAGCAAACAAACAATAACATGAAGAGGAAGCCTATGGATTTTGATAAAATATTTGCAAACCATTGATCTGGTAAAGGGGTCAGTAGCTAAAATATATAAGGAACTCACAGAACTCAACATCAAAAAAACCCAAATAATTCAATATAAAAATGGAGAAATGACTTGAATATTTAATTTCTCCAATGAAGTCACAAAAATGGCAACAGGTATATGAAAAGATGTTCAACATTACTCTGTCTCGGGAAATGGAAGTCGAAATTACAATGAGATGTCACCGCACACCTGTTAGGATGAATATTATTGAAAAGACAAGAGATAACAAGTATTGGGAAGAATTGGGAGAAGAGGAAACCTTTGTACACTGTTGGGAGAAATGTAACTGGTATAGCTATTATGGAAAACAGTATGAAGTTTTCTCAAAAAATAGAAAATGGAACTGTCATATGACTCAGCAGTCTTACTGCTGGATATATATTCATAGAAAATGAAATCAACATCTTGTAGAGATATTTTCATTCCATGTTCACAGTGCCATTATTCACATTGGCCAAGATATGGAAACAACGGAAATGTCCACTGACAGGTGAATGGATACCACAACATGTGGCATGTGTACACAATGAAATACTATCCAGCCTTAAAAAGGGGGGCACTGCCATTTTCAACAACACAGATGAGCCCGAAAACACTGTGTTAAGTGAAATTAGTCAGACATAGAAAGATATTGCATGATGCCTATTACATGTGGAATTTTTTAAAAAGGCCAATTATATAACACCAGAGAGTGGTTACCAGGGGCAAAGCAGGGCAGGAAATGGAGAAATGGAAGAAAGTAGACCAAAAGGTACAAACTTGCAGTTATGTAGGATGAATAAGTCTAGAGATTAAATCAACAGCAGGAGGACTACAGTTAACAATATTGCATTATACAGTATACTGAAAATGTGCTATCAGCATAGATTTTAGGAGCATGTATCACACAAAAATGATATCTATAGAAGGTGATAAATAGGATAAATTGCTTGGCTGTAGCAATCACTTCACTATGTATATATATGCATATAAAATGTCATTGTTGTATACCTTAAATATATACAAATTTTAAAAAAGAGTACTTGACACAGAGTATCTGCTAAATCAATGATTTCCATCATTAAGAAAAATACGAGGGCTTGCTTCTTGGTATTTTTTGACTCCATTCCCTGCCCTAGCTTGTATAGGAATTTTTTTATTTATCTCTGTTGTTATTTATCTCTGTTTTTATTTATCTCATTATTCATTTCACTCCCATGTCCGTATCCTAATTATTATTTATTTCACTCCCAGGATTTTCTCCGAGTGTGGGCCACTGCCACGGAAGATGGCCTTAGCAGGTCAGTTTTGAGAATTCCTTGTGACATACTGCTTCAGCCCCTTCAGAAATTCTTACACAGGTCCCCTGCGCTCACCTGCAACCGGAGTGGGCACCTGTCCCTCCCACTTTCTGCTGCTGTTCCCACATAGGCCTGCTGTTTTCCAAGCAATGCCTATTGGCTTATTTTGTCGTTCTCCTGCTTCAGGCCTGCTAGACACCTTGTGGATTTCCTTCATTTGCTTTCACATAAAACACTCAGGTCTTGTGACTACTGGTGCTTTGTTATTATATGGAGTATTTAGAGCTGATGCTTGTAGTTTGGCCATAAACTGTCAGCTCATTTTGTTGTAAATATTGTCCACAGGTTTTTAAAAATATGAAGCCTAGCTCTTCTGTTTTTATATGGATATTTAGGAAAATTAAAGAAAATTATGCTGCTTCCATTGCCATCAACTTTCCAGAATCTTTCAACAGCGTTCCTTTTGACATTTAAGGGACAAGGACTCTTTTTGCATTTACTGTTAAATCACTTTCCTCATTACCATAAAATCTTTCAACAAATTGATCTGAATGAAATGTTTCTGAAAATATTTAAATATTTTACTATTATACCCCCCTTTCATTAAAAAGAAAAAAAATATATAGGCAATTGTTCTACTATGTGCTGAGATGAACTAATAAATGTGTGTGTGTTCATATATATGTTTAACTTGGAGATCAATAAGAGATAAAGAATCATGCTGAGAATCTACCTAAGTGGTTATAGCTTCCTCTTAGCTCATCCTGATCAAGATTGAAGATTTTCATCCTTTCTATGTTAGGGAAACAAATTTGCATGTCTTGGATGCAATTCAACTACATCATTTATGAACATATAGGGGTTTTAACTTTAATGAAGTCTGTGTTTGCTATAGTTAAGAGAACAAGTAAGAAGAAAAAAACGCTTTGTCCATCAGCAGCAGTTATAAAGATACTAATGATCACAGATTCTAATAAAATAGAAATGGAACAAACGCCAACTTAAATTTCAGGAAAAAATGTGAAAGTAAATACTTAAAAATTCTCTAAAGCTGTTTAGCCAAGAGGGAAGGAGACTGTAAGTAGCAAAAGTGATTTTGAATAACCAGAGCTTACATGCTACACTCAAAGCTCTCAGAGTAGTCAATCTTAGGAGAAAGGAAAGAAAAGATAGAAATAGAAACAAAATCACAAAATGGCTTATTTGTAGGTAGAAAATGCCAAGTATGCTGCTCCTATTTGCAGAAAGATGTGTATTTAATCATCAATTTATTCTTAGTAAAATTTAAAAAGTTTGTTAGTGAATATATATACCACTATGTATGCGTAAAAATCAAAAATTTAAAAAAAAAAACCCTAAAAACAAATTTGTGAAAAGGACATAAGAGAAAGTGAAGAATAGTACCTTGCATCTCTTGCTCTATGTTAATTTCTCCTGTTTCAAGTAACTCTTTATTGAAAAAGATTTGCTTAAGGCACTTTACATCAGTGTTACATTAATGATTACTTCTTTGTTTTTATGCAGACTTTCCACTAAAGACAAACCTGAGCCTTGCTTGCTCTGCAGTGACCCGAGCATGAAATCTGAGACATTACCAAATACTACCAACTTCCATAAAAGGGCAAAATAAATAGGGTGGGCATTCCCATGATTATTAACTCATTCTAATCTCTGAATAGGAGAACTATAGTCTTCCTTGCTGTTTGTGTTTGTGTCTTATTTTTTGCCTTGGGTTACTAACAACAAAACAAAAAGCTTCCTCCATTAACCGTAAGCATCCACACACATGCCTTCTAGTTCACTGTAATTTTTGCATCTTCATGAAACATATACAATACTGGGCAATCAGAATACCCTAGATTTACAGGGAGAGATGAACCTGAAATTAATTCTAATCGAACCACATAAAGTGTCTAAATATCCTGTAAGAAGCCCTTGATAATGGGGCCTTCTTGTATGCTTAAGTACAGTGGTGATGAAGAGCTTATGACTCAGGAAGCCTGTTGTGTCTCTGAGTATCTCTGAGTGTCAGAAAGTCTTTACAAAGTCTTTACAATGAGTCGGTATTTGAATCTTTACAGCTTCTCCCCAGAGATCCTTGTGTCCCTTCCTCAGATCTATCCAGCGTAAGTCATCTACCTTGGCCTAAGTTTGAAGTCTTCACTGTTCTTAGTCAGTCTCCACTGAACACAGTTGAGGCTATGTTCCTTTAAAAGTACGGGGTACTTACTCTTCCTTCTACAAGAATGGACCCTGCTTCTTTTAAAAAAGTGCTATCCTGCTTTTCACAAAAGATATGATACATTTTGAATTGACAACTACAATTACAAATAAATTACACATTTTGAAATTACTTGTGACTAAAATTCAATGTTCAGTATCTATGCTTGTGCTGTATCAAATTTTCTCCATATTAAACTTATACATATTCAGGATTCAAGTCCAGTTATAAGCCACTGAACCACAATGAGATATTTCAAGGACGATACCAAGGGAAACACTGAGAAAAGAAGGAAATAACATAAATTCAGACCTTAAACAAGAAAAAATCTGATGCACTTTTGAGAGGATTAAATCTTATTACAAATCTAGGAGCACAATATTTTTTAATGATTATAACACACTTATTTTATTTTTATAGAAGAAAGTATTTTCTTCTTTTTTAAAGCATATATCATTTCTCCTTCAACGGCTGTCCCATGGATAACATTTAGTACAGTCTCAGTGTTAAAAAATTTGGCGGGGGGCGCCTGGTGCAGTGGCTCACTCCTGTAATCCCAGCACTTTGGCAGGCAGACGCAGGTGGATCATTAGAGGTCAGGGGTTTGAGACAAGCCTGGCAAACATGGTAAAACACCGTCTCAACCAAAAACACAAAAATTAGTCAGGCAGGATGGTGGATGCCTGTTATCCCCGCACTTGGGAGGCTGAGGCAGGAGCATTACTTGAACCCAGGAGATGGAGGTTTCAGTGAGCCGAGATTGCACCATTACATTTCAGCCTCGGCTACAGAGCGATACTCTGTCTCAAAAAAAGANAAAAAAAAAAAAAAAAAAAAAAAAAAAAAAAAAAAAAAAAAAAAAAGAATAGCCAAGTAGCTTTTAATCTATTTAAAATTTATTTCACCTACAGTAATTTTAAGTATTATATTAATTAGAATGAAAATGTAGTAATCAGCTGAAAGTAGAGAATACAGTCATAGAGTAATTCTGACCCTATATTCACTTACTGTGTGACGTAAGACAGGATGCATGAATTTTGCATTAAAAATTACTTTGTTTCTATTGAGAAAGTTTTTATAAAGGGATTACCACAAGAGCATGTAGTAAAATAATCTTAATCCATTTTCAAACTAAAAATACCATTGGTTGTTCATTTCTAATAAAATTACAAAAAGCATGATTACAACCATCATTTATAATACATTCTTTTTGTTCATATTCCTTAGATTCTTAGTTTTTCTGATCTCTGAAAATTTTATGTTTTAATTTTCTTACAGTCACAAATAACTCCAGTATTACTTATAAACCAGGGCATGCCATAATAATCAACTAATTTGGTTTAGTTGTTTTGTATTTTTGCTAGAAAAACAAATACACTAAGTGGAATTGGTAAAAAAGAATAATCTTATAATTGAATAAACTAATTTTTACTGTGACACACTAATTATTGCTAAAATTAAATTTTCTATTATTTGTCTTCACAACAGAAAGGCTTAAGTATTTATTTTAACAAAGTGGAATTACCAATGTCACACGGAAGAAATTATGCAACAGTTGATATTGTCAATAGAGTAATCTCTTCAAGAGGTAACAGAAGAAAAGAATCAGAATACTTAAAACATATATCATGTCCTTAAAATGACATAATTCAGGCTTACACATGCCCAAGTGAACTGTAGCTTTGCAGATTTTCATTTATTTATCCATCTGACTTGTTCATCTATTAAGAACCTTTCTGTGATATCTATCTATCTGTCCATCCATCCATGGATTTTCATGATCTTATGTATCAATGAAATAATTAGATACACAATTGATTAGTTAAAAAATTAGAGCAGATTAGTATGAGAGGTTATTCAGTATTTCCAATAATTTTCTCCAACTAAAGGAAGAAATTATTTCATTAAATTAGAAACACTATTATAGTTTCAGCAATTTAAATGAAAATGTGTTACCCAGAAGAGTAAATTAAGGATGACATATATAAAAGAAATCTTGTTTTGATGATTACATATATACAAGGCAATCACCATGAAGCTTAACTGATGTCTCAAAAGCATTCACCGATGTTCATGAATAAAAGTTATAGCATCTTAGAACAGAAATTGAGAAAAGAAAATCACTGACATATATAGAGCGTCTCTTTTGCTCAAGTGACCCAATTTCACCTATTTTTCTCTATATTTTGCTTTATTTCTAGAAAACTGTCATCTACTAATACAGCTTCTTTAATGAGAGCTATGTCAAACCATGTCAGATGTGTTTTGCCTAATCTTTCTTTCCTTGCAGCAGTTCTTAAAAAATGAATACCATCGTTTGCTTCATCTAAGAAATCTAAATAAAAAGTGTTTTGTTTCAATGAATCATTTTTTCCCCTTGAGTTTTCTTTAAAACTGAAATAAGACTAAGAAATACCTTAAGAGCAAAACCCAATTATTAAACATATGTGACTTCAAGACAAAAAAAGATTTGTGGTTCTGTGAAGCCATTTCTCTATGAACTATATAGGTTCGTCCACAGATCACGTCTTCCTAACTCCCCAAGTGTGATCCCTCGAGCAGCTGCAAAGCAAGATGCCAAACTCTTAGCAAACACTTTTTTCTCCCCAGCAACCTCTGAATTCTTGCCTGGCTCCTTCTTCTGGCTTGTTTCCTGGTGGTACTATTAATGGCCAGGAAAAGTTGAGGACTACAGCTGCCTGTGTTTCTTTAATCATATTCTCCACGGGTTCTTGTAATCCAGAAATATTTATTGGGATGGGGAATCTCCTTGAGTGGCAAAAAGCTTAAAAGATTCTTGCTATGATGCCGTGTAGCTGCTCAGGCTACAGGGCCAGGTTGAGGAATTCTAGTTTGATGTCTTGGCTCTGTAACCAGGTGCAGTAGGATCCAAGCAAATCGTTTCACCATCCTGAGTATTTCTGCCTTGGACCTGATTCCAACAAAGGGGTAGAAAGGATGCTGTCCACTTAGGTTCCAGGAACAGACGCCTTATCTCTGCTGGTTTAAACTTATCTGGATTTTGTAATATCTACAACCATACAGCTGGGTTGTATAGCTACAAGAGTTGTATGAATCACCTTTTGAAATGTTAATTTTGGTTGAAGATTGTGTGGAATCATTTTTATATCAAATACGTGTCTGTACTATAGAGAATAATGTAAAACTCATATAAATTTTTAAGATAAAACATGAGCCCTCAAGGGAATTTACTTGTGAGCGATACCTGGAGAATTCATCTACTTATTTTGGGGAAAGTGACACAAGCCCTAGGTTGCACACAGGCAGAAGTTTGCTTTTGCTTTGGTATCCTGATTTTGCTGACAGAAAATACAAGGTACTTCCAGTAAAGGCGGACATTTTGATGCCCTGGAAATAATAATTTAAAAAGCATGATATGAACTATGACTGGTATTTACACATTTATGCCCAGATTTTATTATGGAAATAACTTATAACTTCGAATTCAGACACACTTAAAGAATGGTGAGAGTGTTTCCCCCATCGGGAAAATAAATTATAATTATTATTATTTTGAGACAGAGTCTCACTCTGTCACCCAGGCTGAAGTACAGTGGTGTGATTTTGGCTCACTGCAACCTCCTTCTCCCTGGTTCAAGGGATTCTCCTGCCTCAGCCTCCTGAGTAGCAGGGACCACAGGCACACACCACCATGCCTACTTAATTTTTGTATTTTTAGTCAAGACAGGCTTTCACTATGTTGGCCAGGCTGGTCTCAAACTCCTGACTTCAAATGACCCACCCATGTCGGTCTCCCAAAGTGCTGGGATTACAGGCATGAGCCATTGCACCCAGCCTAGGAAAATAAACTGTTTTGGAGAGCGGTCTTTTTAAAATTTATTTACTTAAGTTAATTTTTTAAAATAAATCTGTATCTAGAGCTCCATAAAAAGTTCTATGATAAAATAATGATAATGATGCTAATAATACCACCTATTATCAAATCGCAAGTTCAGACATAAATATCATAATATATCACTGATTATTTGAGTAGTACCTTAATGCTCAAAAATGGTAACTTTTTTGATGGCGTCTCACTCTGTTACCTAGGCTGGAGTGCAGTGGTGCGATTTCAGCGCACTGCAACCTCCACCTTGGGAGCTCAAGCAATCAAAAAAGGGTAACATTGTTTGAGCAATCAAAAAAGGTAACATTTTATCAAATATTTTATGGTGACTGCCTCTTTTGTAAAACTAATCATTCAAAGGGAAATCCACAACTAACTTAAAACTTGTTTATCATTTGTCTCCACCCACTGGAATGTAAGCTCCTTGAAGGAAAGGATGATCTTGTTCATTTTGCTTACCAGTGTACTGTGGGGACTTGGTGCATAATAGAAGCTCAACAAATTAATTAAATACGTGAATGAGTGACTGGTCAACATATCAGTTGGCTTTGGCAGCCTTCTGCCTCCTCATAAGCTCCTTCTTTCCCTCTTGCTAAAAACCAGTAGACTGCCTACTTTTAAAAAATATGGAACCAACTTTTCTTTCTAATTCTTTCTCTCTGCCAAGTTTTCTCTACAAACCAGCATCATCCAATAGAAATATACTGTGAGCCACATATATAATTTTAAAAATAACTAGTGTTCATTTAAGAAGTAAACATAAACAAAATTAATTGTAATAAATCCTATTTAATCTAAGCCTATCCAAGATACTATCATTTGAACATGTAATTATACAAAAATTACTGATGAGACAGTGACATTATTTTTGGTACTCAGACTTCAAAATCCAGTGTGTGTTTTACACATACCTTGTTTTACATTAATCACATTTTAAGAGCTCAATAGTCCACACAGCCGGCAGCCACATATTGACAGCACCTAGATTATACAGGTGTGCCCAATGTAGTCGCAAGGGTGCCTTACAAGGAGACTGGAGGGTCAACATTAGTAGTAGGAGATAAGATGTTAGAAGGATATGAGAAGAATATAGGATATAACAGAAGTTAGAAGGATATGAGAAGAAACCCCGAGCCAAGGAACACCTGCAGCATCCAGAAGCCGAAAATGGCAATGAAACGATTATCCTCTGAAACCCCCAGAAGGAACCAGCCCTGTCGATATCCTGATTTTAGCACTTCTGACCTCCGGAGCTGTAAGGCAAGTGTGTGTTATTTTAAGTAACTAGGTTTGGGGCAATTTGTTACAATAGCAGTAGAAAACTAACACACAGTCTTCATTTGGGTGGAACAAGGTCGTTTTTGACATTTAGGCACATGTTAGAGTCTCAGTGTATCCCGAGTTACCGCTTCACCACATAAGAGGCAGTCAATATAAAGCTACTGAATGAATGTTGAATACAATAGAATACAAACATTAAAATGATGTTTACAAAGCCATCATAATAAAACAGAAAAATGTTATTTCAAAAAACAATTTGCATTACAGTATAATCACCACTGTATTAAATGGGCAAACATCAAATTATGTATATAAAAATTCCAGAAAAAAATAAACTATTAATAGTCATCATTTCTGCATGCTGGAACTATAAATGACTTTTTCCCCTTCCTTTCACATTTTTGCATTGTTTAAATTTTCTATAAAGAATGGTATCATTTTCATAAAAGAAGAAAGCACATCAATTTCATTTAAAAAGTAGACAGGAATATAATATAAAATATAAAAGGCAGTGAAAAGAATGTTATTATATTCCGTTCCTTCATTTATGCATCAACGATTCTAATGTAACTAATAATTCAAAATCTTCAAAGTCATACATCTTTCGATCACAAACCGCATGGTCATCGCGGATCTGTTTGGATTTTGCAAACAGCGGTCAGCTTTACCAATACTAAAGTTATGATTATCACCTTCCAAAAATCAGCTGCTGACTGAGGACTGTGAGCTGCATGACCCCAGCAGTGTGTCAGAGAGGTAGTGATTTAAGCAGATGCTGATAATTGACTCCACAGGAAGGAAAAAAGTCAAGAGGAGAAAAGCTGGGAGACCCGCTGAATGAATCTGCTTCACTTACATGTGAAAAGAAGAAAGAGTTATTCTTAGAACTATGGCTCTTTGACCTTGGATAAGTCATTCCACTCCTCTGAGCCTCACTCAGTCTCTCCCTTTGTGTTAGGAGAGTATAGAACTAAATTATCTTTAAGATTCCATCTAGCTCTAATAGTCTATAAATACATGTGTATGTATACACATGCAAACACACTCCACGCATTTGGACATACAGGCTCTGAGACATAAGACAATGAGGCTAATACTCAAAACAAGATTCCACTGTTTTGCAATCACACGGGCATTGCCTTGAACCAGCTTTAACTAGGTCCTCCATTCTGTGCAATTTGCCACTAATACCATCACCATCAGATATTTCACAGTGTCTTCTTTTTCACCATGTCAGAAAATAAACTGCACAGTTGGAAAAGGCTTAGACATGTGAGGGGTTACGGCAGGAGCAGCAGCCTGAGGTCTGCCTAGTCCCTGAGGCTTTCTAGCTTGTCACTCAGCAGCTCTTTGAAGAATGCATGCGTAACTCTGAGAAGGTTGTCTACTTTCTTCCAAGAAAATCAAGCACATTATCAGAACTTAATAACAGATTTCCAGTTCAGTGCAATGCCTGATAATATCTCAACTGCTGATATCGAATGAAGATGCCATTTCTGGAATATGTCTTACATGAAATTTCACTGGAAGTCTGAAATGTCCTGGAATATTTATTATGAATGTTTTTCCAGGAAATATTGGCAGTATTCCTGTTTTCCAAAGGAAACGTAAGTGATTTAATCCAAATCTCAAGGTACTTACAAGTCTTGCAGGGTAGAATAAATCATGTGCATATTGAACTCTAATGCAAAACAGAAAGATTAATGCCAGAGAAAGGTAGGGGTGTATCCCTGCAGATAGAGTTTCAGAAGAGCGAGAGATTATACCCAGCTGCTGAGGAAGGAAGATAGTCTAGA
Organism: Cebus imitator; assembly: GCF_001604975.1. Lineage (NCBI taxonomy): Eukaryota > Metazoa > Chordata > Mammalia > Primates > Cebidae > Cebus > Cebus imitator. Next base: position 266,819 of record NW_016107376.1, read on the forward strand.
GAAGTTTATGGGGTACACGGTATCAAAGGTCTTTGGCTCCTGAATTCAAGGACTAATATGGGAAGGGATGATTTTTTTTCTTTCTAGACAGGGTCTCACTCTGTCACCCAGGCTGGCACAGTCATGGTTCACTGCCGCCTTGACCTCCTGGGCTCAAGCAATCCTCCCATTTCAGCCTCCCAACTAGTTTGGACTACAGGCATGCACCACCATGCCCCACTCACTTTTTCTATTTTTTGTAGTAATGATGTTTCACCATGTTGGCCAGGCTGGTCTTGAATTTCTGGGCTCAAGCAATCTGTCCGCCTCAGCCTCCCAAAGGGCTGGGATTACAGACGTGAGTCACCACACCTGATCAGGAGGAAGTTTTGATGGAGGAACTAGAATGAGCAATATCTTTGTGGCATGGAGAATTTGGGGTAGGTACAGAGATGAACAAAGCGTGAAATTTGACAGCAATGCCAACTCCAGATTGGGGAGCCCAGGGAATAAAGGTGAAATGATACATAAGATTGAGAGTGCCAAGGCCTTGAGCGCCCAAAGAAGGAAAAGGAGGATGGCACTTTATTCTATAGACAGTTGCCAGCCATCTAGGATGTTTAAGCAATTGTTTGATTTGCATTTATTCACCCCTCCTCATTATAAGGGGCACAGGTAATTTTAACTCTGTAGTTTAAAAGGCATTATAATTTCTCACTCAACAAGTGAACATAATTCCAAGCAATTTCCGTGTGTCATACAATGAATAATTCTAATTACGTGTTTGAAATTCTACAAGAGATTTTCTTTATTGCTTTGGTATTTCTAGTTCTATTTGGTGTTGGAAGAGTGGTTCCATTCGGATGTTAGAGTCAGAGGTTCACATGCAGCCGGACATGGTGGCTCACGCCTGTAATCCCAGCACTTTGGGAGGCCAAGGCTGGAGAATCACTTGTGATGAGGAGTTCAAGGTCAGCCTGGCCAACATGGCAAAACCCTGTCTCTACTAAAAATATAAACATTGGCTGGGTGTGGCGGTGCTTGCCTGTAGTCCGAGTTGCTCAGGAGGCTGAGGCGTGAAAATCACTTGAACCCAGAAGGCGGAGGTTGCAGTGAGCTGAGATCGCACCACTGCACTCCAGCCTCGGTGACAGAGTGAGACTCTGTCTCAAAAAAAAAAAAAAAAAAAAAAAAAAAAGCTGTATATGCATGGGGTCCAGGAAACCCAACCTTCTGGAGGAGAGAGGTGACTCGGTCACACAGACACACAGACTGTATCTACTGGTCTCCAGGCTTCCTGGTTTCAGCCTTTTAGACCCCAGGGCTTAGTCATAGCTCCTTAGGCATAGTCCCTTGTCTTCCCACCTGTTGACTCCTCGGCAGTGGCACTAAACCAATGTACATGAAGACATAACACTGATTCAGCATGGTGCTCTCACTGTGTGTCTGAGTGTGTGTATATGTGTGTGTCTGTGCATTCATATATAAATGTACAAATATGCACACGTTATCTAAAATGGCAACAGCACATACCATTATTTTATTTTTTATAGCTGTCATTTTATAGTGAAAGCCATATTTTTTTTCAAACAGTTTGTGAGCATTTTGAGAAGAGGCCCACCATATTCAATCATGCACACGGCCAACACTTAATTAGTGTTCATTGAGCAATTGACTTAACCTAAGTCTTTAGCTTCCCAGAAACATAGTATTTCCTCCTAGGACAAGGAGAACAGCTGGTTAACATATTTGGTATGAAAGGACCCAAAAGTATGGTTCCCATTTTCCTTTGGATCTCAGAAAGACAAGATAGTTTATGTCTTTAAAAGCTCCAGAGATAAGGTAATTGGACCCATCATCTGAAAGCAATCTATCAATATGTACATGTGAGCGTGGGTGCCTGCATACATGTGTGTGAAATCAGAAAGCTCGAAACTGAAAAATGGAGAAATCATGTGCTAAACATTAAATCCAGGTGGTGTTAGCAAATGGATACGGTTCATCAAATGGTGTGGTTCTCATGTGTTAAACTCAACACTTACCTCAATAAAAAAGATGCTGGCTGCTGAGGTTGGATGGTGATACATATAGACTGTCACAAGGATGGCTGTGGCTATAATGAGGACCAGGATGAGAATTCCAACGATGAGGCCAGCGTGGAGGCTTCCCCCTTTCTTCTCAGCTGCACTGTCATCTGTAGAAGCTGAAAGAACATCCCAGCTGTCAGGACCTTCATGAGTTTACCCTTAAGTTTGCATTTTCATCTGAGGAGATATTTGTGCTTTTAATAAAGTACAGCAGGGTTTTCACTTGCTGTACAACTTTTCTACAACACCAATTTTACAGGTGAGGTGCTCTTCATATGGGCAATAAAAAGTCTGTAGGATTCATGAGTAAAAATGCATTTTTCACTGTGTTTTATTTTTATTTTTTGAGACAGAGTTTTGCTTTTGTCGCCCAGGCTGGAGTGCAATGGCACGATCTTGTCTCACTGCATCCTCCACCTCCCATGTTCAAGTGATTCTCCTGCCTCAGCCTCCTGAGTAGGTGGGATTAAAGGCGTGAGTCACCACACCCACCTAATTTTGTATTTTTAGTAGAGATGGGGTTTCACCATGTTGGTCAGGCTGGTCTTGAACTCCTGACCTCAGGTGATCCACTCACCTCGGCCTCCCAAAGTGCCGAGATTACAGGCACGAGCCACAGCGCCTGGCCTGTGTTTTCAAATTTCCAGTTGGATATGCAAAATAGTTTTTGTCCTCAAAGTACTGTGGGAAACCTCAAACTCTAATTAACTACACACTAAATTTAAGTTTGATTTTTCTCATTAAACCGACAAAGTTACGTATGGAAAAACTGATTAATTTTGAAAGCTCCTCTCATTTTCTATAGGAAATTTTAAATTGAAGAGTACCAGACATCTCTTGGTAAGCTACACAGCATTTTCAGAAGTCTGTATGTAAGCTTCAAGCATAATTTGTGAAAAATCTGTTTTAAACAGAAATGCTCTTTAAAAGTATAACACATGGATGCTAAATGACCCTCAAATAGTTTTGATCACTATCTAAAGGAAACATCTCAGCAGAGGAAAATTTTCCACTACACCACAGACCAATATCATTTCCTGTAATTTTTACTGAGATACTTTCCACTGTAATACACATTTTCAGGGCTGCCAAAGGGAGGAATTTAATTTCTAAAGTAATAACTATCCTAACCAAAGCTAACCAGCCACATACAACTAATCTCTAAAGTCTTCTTTTGTTCTAAAATTCTGTAATCATTGATGATTATTCAGGCATTTGGAGATCTTCCTCAATTTTGTGCGGCAGATAACGTATCTTAAGTGCACCATATGACTGGTATTCTGAATCATGAGATACAGAAGTTTCAGAACAGTGACCCTTAATTTCTTCCCCTCCCTCTCTCCCTTCCTTCCTTCCCTCCTTCCTTCCTTCCTTCCTTTTCCTTCCTCCATCCCTCCCTCCCTTCCTTCCTTCCTTCCTTCCTTCCTTCCTTCCTTCCTTCCTTCCTTCCTTCCTCCCCCCCTCCCTCCCCTGCCCCCCTCCCCTCCCCTCCCCTCCCTTCCCCTCCCCTCTCCTCCTTTTTTTCTTTCTCTTTCTTTTTTTTTTCCTCTCAGACAAAGTCTCACTCCACCGCCAAGGCAAGAGTGCAGTGGTGCGATCTCGGCTCACTGCAACATCCACCTCCCAGGTTAAAGCAATTCTCCTGCCTCGGCCTCCTGAGTAGCTGGGACTACAGGCATGTGCTACCATGCCCAGCTAATTTTGTACTTCTAGTACAGATGGGGTTACACCATGTTGGACAGGCTTGTTTTGAATGCTTGACCTCAAGTGATTCACCTGCCTTGACCCCCAAAGTGCTGGGATTACAGCCGTGAGCCACTGGCCCGGCTCCAATACTTTCATGACCAATTTATCTCTTTGTTATTTTTATCCTTTGCCTCTATGTTGTAAACATTTTTTTTTTTTGTCTATTAAACTTCATTTAATAAGCGCTGATTTCTTTATTTCACATTTTTTTAAAAAGAAAACATGGATGTCTATCACAATGTGTGGTCTACATGAACTGATGGAATTCCAGATAAAGTGGAGAAACATGACTTCCTAATTCTTTCCACCTGTCCTCTACATTTTTATTGCTTTTGTTTACTCTTTGCTTGAGAACTGTTGTTGGTGTTCAGTGATCCTTCTCCAAATCTAGGAAGGCTCAAAATTCTAAAGATTTCCCTTATGTAACAGAAATTCATTAGTGAAAGAAAATCAAATGTAGAGTAATTCATTATATAATAGCTCATTTACACCGTGTCAGGCATAGTCGTATTGCTTTGTAAGTACCAAAGCAACAACCCCAAGAGGTAGCCACTATTACTTCTGTTTTATAGGTAAGGAAATCAAGGCATAGGAAAATTTAAAAAATGAACTAGGGTTGCAGAATTGTTAAGGTAGAACTGAGCTCAAACACAAGCAGTCTGGCCTCCAAGACTAAACTCTGGACCTCTGCTCAATGCCTCCGCAATGAACACCGGGCTGTAGGTCCTGCTATTTCCTCTTATTTCATGTTGTGAGTTCTTCTAGCAAATATTTTTGTAAAGAATCTGGTAATTTCAAGCAAAGAAAAAATAAGTGGTTAAAGAATTAACATTGTGGGTGGGCACAGTGGCTCACACCCGTAACTTTGGGAGGCCGAGACAGGTGGATTATCTGAGGTCAGAAGTTCGAGACCAGCCTGGCCAACATGGCAGAAACTCTGTCTCTACTAAAAATACAAAAAATTCACCAGGCATGGTGGTGGGCACCTTTAATCCCAGCTACTCGGGAGGCTGAGACAGGAGAATTGCTTGAACCCGAAGGCAGGGGTTACAGTGAGCCAAGAGTCTGCCACTGCACTCCAGCCTGGGCAACAGAGTGAGACTCCGCCTCATAAAAAAGAATGAAAAAAAAGCCCCGAAAAGCTCTGGGAGGAAGGACCTCCTTTGCGGATCTCACCTCCAAGATGCCAGAGGCTATGTCTTTAGGCTGGGTCTTACGTCAGTATCTGCTATCATAAACGTTTTCATACATATCTGGTGGGAAGGTAGGAGGAAAAGAGAGGAAGAAAGAAAAATAAAGGCTGTTAAAAATAGGTTACAGTATTAGAATGACCACATCTCCAATAAAAATCAGATGAGGCTATAATAAATGACCTCATCTGTCTGGTCTTCAGTTAACTTTATCTCCACAGCACTGTCAATAACAATAATTACCCCATAGGGTTGATGTGAGAATTCCACATTTAATACATATAAAGTTCTTGAGAGCACCTGACTCATAATAAGCACTTAATTAATACTGAGATATTATATTATTATTGTACTTTTTATATGAGGCAGGTTGAGGCAAATTATACTGTCAGATTCATGACACCATATAAACTATGTTTTTGCCCTTAACGTGTGTTGCTTTTAAAAGTTTGGCTTCATTCTAAAATATGCTTGTATTATTGCATCTTCTGGAGTTGGCTATTTTCTTGTTTTTCTAAGAGTATGACACATTGCTTTCACAGGAAAATGGGATTAATTGAAAATACGACTTTAGGGAAAATAAGCAAAAGGGAAGCCTTGAGTATTTCTTCAAATCCTTCCCTCCCTCTTTCATTCGTCTTTCTATCCCTCCATCCCTCTCTTTCTTGTTGTTTTTTATCTTCCCTTTCCCCATCCATCTATCCACCCACTTATCCAGGGTCTGATTCTATTTCTGGGGTTTGTCTTTGGGCTGGGTCTGAGGTCAGTAAACAGTCCTTTATACACAGCATGCCAAATTTTAGCCTCACAAATTCCAGCCTCACTTCTTTTTTTCAGTTTTGAGACAGGGTCTTGCTGTCACCCAGGCTGGAGGGCTGTGGTGTGATCTTGACTCACTGCAGCTTCAAACTCCTGGGCTCAAGTGATCCTCCTGCTTTTGCCTCCCAAGTAGCTAGGACTACAGGCATGTGCCACCATGCCTGGTAATTTTTTATAGAGGCAGAGTCTCACTGTGTTGCCCAGGCTGGTCTTGAACTCCTGGGCTCAAGTATTCCTCCTGCCTCAGCCTCCCAAAGTGATGGCATTACAGATGTGAGCCACTGCAATAGCCTTACTTTTTTTGTGTGTGTAGGATGGGGGAGGGATGGTCAAGGTATTTGTGAGTTGACCTCAAGTTGCTATTTCCCAAATGAGCCAGAGGACCAGAACCTGTTAAGGAGGCAGCCCTTCGCAGGAAGGAAGAAGAGAACAAGGGTCATGTTTTACTTAATAAGAGTCCTTGTCGGAAATAAAATTATTTTTGATTTGCAGGGTATAGGTTGCCAGTCTTTGGAATATAACATTATAACCAGATTTGCACCTTATGTGTGGTAAACCTCGCTCCCTTTATTTAGAGGTAAATATTTAATCTCACAATTATTACTTAGTCATACTTCCAATAATAATATACTTATATTATCTCCTTTTAAAAATGTTATTTTACATTTCTATTTTAGATGTTAAAATACCATGACCATATCTAATAATGCCATTTGTATAGAGTCTAGTTTATTACTAGCCAAATAACCATTTAATAACATTTTTTGATGATATTTTAATAAAATAACCAGCCTTCATAGATTCTCAATACTAACCAGAAGACAAAATAAATATTTAAGAGATCTATGAGTATCATATGACTTGATGTGTTGTAACGGAGCAAGTCATTTAAAGAAAAATGTAGCATACTCCATTGCAAAATATTACAAGAGTTTCTTTATGTCACATACCAATGACTATTTCAAAGTGCTTTAGAGTGATCATCTGGAGTGACCAAAATTACACACGTAGTTTTTGAGAATGCATTTTCCTACTCTCATATTATTTAATTTTTTTTTTTTTTTTTGCTACTGCAATGATTCTACAATTTCCTACACAGTATAAGGATCTCTATTCCAGCTTCTTTCTATGGGCTTTAGGTGAGCATATATTAGCAGGGATTATGATGGCCTAATTAGAGGTTGCTAAATCTGAAGGTGCAGGAAGCATTGATATGCTTTGATTTTAAATTCTTTCACTACTTGGTTTCCAGTTTAATATCATGCTTGATCAAATGGTACAGATTTTGCATATTTATGGAGATCTGCAGACAGAATTTAGAGTATCCTGGGTATATACTGAAAGGGACAGAAATCATTCTACCGTAAAACACATTTTGTCCATTGCAGCACTATTCACAATAGCAAAGACATGGAATCAACCTAAATGCTCATCAGCAGTAGGCTGGATCAAGAAAATGTGGTACATATATACCATGGAATTCTATGCAGCCATAAAACAAGAATGAAATCTTTGCAGGAAGCAACATGGAAAGAGGTGGAGGCCACTGTCCTGAGCAAACTAACACGGGACCAGGAAACCAGATACACTATGTTCTCACTTGTAAGTGGGTGTTAATCATTGAGTACATATGGACACAGTGAAGGGAACAACAGATATCAGAGCCTACTTGAGGGTGGAGGGAGGCAAGAGGATTAAAAAACTACCTGTTGGATACTATGCTTATTACCTGGGTGATGCAATAATAGGTACACAAACTCCCAGGCTAATTTCCCTATAAAACAAACCTACACATGTACCCCTGAACCTAAGATAAAAGATAAAAAATGATGGGCACCTCGAACGCAAAACTGGAATTTAAAAAGTGTGAGTAAGTGTTTAGTAATGCCCATAACTGAAGTTTAATTCATTTACCTCAAGGGAAGACTGCTTGAGTGCACTGAGTTACCTACTTCGGAAAATACAATAAACTAAGATTTCCCTCCTTCAGAAAATACAAAATACAAAATTGTATTTTCTGAAGGAGGGAAATCAGTGCACTCAAGAACAATCAAGCTATGGCTCGACTGATTGTTCTTTTAAATTGGCAGATAGAAGTATGTCAAAGACAATTCCGAACTTGCTTAAGGTAGAAACTTCTCAGTAAGCCTGATATGGTTTGGCTCTGTGTCGCCACCCAAATCTCTTCTGGAATTGTAATCCCCATGTATTAAGACAGGGAGGTGGCTGAATCATGAGGGCGGTTTCCCCCATGCTGTGCTTGTGATAGTGAGTTCCCATGAGATCTGACAGTTGAAAAACAGTACCCCCCCCTTCTTTCTCTTTCTGTCCTACCGCCTTGTGAAGAAGGTGCTTGCTTTTCCTTCACCTTCTGCCATGATTGTAGGTTTCCTGAGGCCTCCCAAGCTATGTGGAGCTGTGAGTCAATTAAACCTTTTTTGTTTATAAATTACGCAGTCTCAGGGAGTCCTTGATAGCAGTGTGAAAACGGACTTATACAAAGCTCATCAGAGTCTAGTAGGCATTAGGGGAACATTAAAGAAAAATGAGAAGGAATCTAGTCTTAAGACCTAAACTCTTCCTGTGTTAATACAAACATCTTACACTCTTCCTTTCACGTCCAAAAGCAAACAAAAACTAAAGAAGCATCTTTCTCACATACATAGTAAAACATAACACACAGAAAAATTCAAATCTTTAGTCTTTGTTTAGCCTTACGTTGTGAATAAAATAAGAGGAATTAATAAAGGGCAATAAGAAGCCGTAAAATAGAGTCTCCAAGCCAAAAACAGAAATACAGGAATATACTTTAAAAATCTCTGATGTAAAGGCATTTTTTGCACTGTGCTTAAGACATTTTTAATATATAAATAAAGCAGAGAAAATCAATAGCATTGAAGATAATATAGTCTCATCTGACTCAGTGAGTGTCGTGTGCAGTGTTTCTGGCTTTTCAATGCTTTATGAAATGCAGATCAACATTTAGACACAGAGAAGACTGCAAGAACTGTCAATTCTATCAAAGCAATCTGCTATTTGGGGTAAGTTTTACCTACCATAATAGCAAAGACAGCATATATGTATTATATACATTTTTTTCTTTTTTTGAGATGGAGTCTCACTCCATCTCTGTCACACAGACGGAGTGTAATGGTGCCATCTCGGCCCACTGCAACCTCTGCCTCTTGAGTTCAAGCGATTCTCCTACCTCAGCATTCCAAATAGCTGGGATTACAGGCATGTGCCACCACACCCAGATATTTTTTGTATTTTCAGTAGAGATGGGGTTTCACCATGTTGGCCAGGCTGGTCTTGAACTTCTGATCTCAAATGATCCATGTACCTCAGCCTTCTGTAATTACAGGTGTGAGCCACTGCGCCCGGCCAAGATAATATATTTAAAGAAGACATTAAGTACATACTAGAAAATATTTAAGACCTCATGTCAATGTATTTAATTTGGAGCAGTCTGTGAATCACGGGAATATAAAGAAGGAGGAAAGATGAAGGAAATAGAGGTAGAAAAAAAGAAGACAGGTGGAAAGAAGAAAGAAAATCCAGTGTGTGTGTGTGTGTGTGTGTGTGTGTGTATGTGTATTTCAAAGTGCAGCATTTAATTTTAAAACTCTATGTCTCCGTGCTGTTTCTATGACTGCTAATATCCCTTAGGATTTACATGCATGTGGCATTGATATTCTGTATTTAGAAGAATAATTATTCAATATGGTAAAATATTTTAATGCGTTGCCAAAATGATCTGTACCTATTATTAAATTTTGCCAACAATTAAAGTCCAGGAATAAAGAAAAAGTAAAATAGAAATATTCCTTGTCTGAAATTTTATTCACTTTAGAACTCACTCTTCTCCTGGGCTTAAAATGAAACACTACAGCCCATAAATTTCGTAATATATTAATATCCTTTGGGGGACTGAGAGGCTGATGGGTTGGACAAAGTCATGCACAAATTTGCTTAAAATTCATAAATCTTACACAGACGATGTCAAAATGTTCTCTTTTAGAGCTTCAGAATAAAGTTAAACTATAAATGCTTAAAATGTTAGCGTTCCACTTGGGCATTAAAAATGCACACAGACATGACTTTCCCCATGGAATATTACCTAACTTATTTACAAGCGAAAGCATGTAATGAAAGAAAATCATGATAAAAGTTTTAAGTAAATTGTACTTCCTTTTGTAAGTTTCCCTCACAACTGATCTCATTTTGTAGCTCATATATTTTCTCTCTTACCTCTTTTACTTTCTGTATACACAATCATGACCTTGACTTCATTAAGAGTTTCTTCTTGTGTTTTATGTCTTTTGAAATTTTCCATAATCCTCTTAGCTCTTTCATTTTCTTAACCACAGTGATATAATTTTTAAAATTCTTACCAGCCTGCCAATCTTATCTGGTATTGGAGTGCATTAAAACTGTTATACAAGGTGCACTTAATTCATATTAGGTATCATTATGACAATGCATTTACATCAAGACATCGCTGCAGAAGTGGTTTGGGTAATCACTGTGAAAAGATACAAAAGCGGGTGCACAAAACACATCTAAGGGCATTATGCATGGGGAGACCAGTATCTGGCAAGGGCAGCTTTCCTTTTGCAGTCTGTCCTACTATCGGGCAGCTGTGAGATTCATTCAGGGAAACATATAAAAGGTTCAGAGCTGGAAGATCTTAGAGTATGACGATCCTTTTAAAAAAACTACAACGACCTGATAATCCCTCACCTTTTATCTTTGAAAAATGAAGCTGAATAAAATTTCTATGAAATAATATTAAAAGGAATACTTGATTCTATCAAAATGAGGGATTTTGGATAACAGTCACCAAGTAATAGGCTGATCACAGTCTCATTTAATAACTGGTACTTTCATGCATGTATATGGGCAGATATCTTAAGGGGAAAGTTTTAAGAGATCAAGTCTGCAGTGAGCTTTGATCCTGCTGCCGCACTCTAGCCTGGGTGACAGAGTGAGACCCTGTCTTTAAGAAAAAAATGGACAAAAGAGGCTTATGGTATTTATATATACTATAAATAAAACCAAAAATAAATATTTAAAATAACTCACTACCACTTTTCACTTCTTATGTGTATATGTGCTCTTCTTTATAATAACCTACCTATCCACATGTTTTTAGCAATCAAGATCTCTGTTAACACCAACTTTTAAAGTTTTCCTAACATCAGCTGTCTATACCAAGTTATCATTTTTCTCAATTTAAAATATTTTTTAAATTATTATTATTATTTTTGATACAGAGTCTTTCTCTGTCACCCAGGCTGGAGTGCAGCCACATGATCTCGGCTCACTGCAACCTCTGTCTCCTGGATTCAAGCGATTCTCCAGCCTCAGTCTCTCAAGCAGCTGGGACTATAGGTGCACATATCCATGTCTGGCTCACTTTTTTGTATTTTTAGTAAAGATGGAGTTTCACCATGTTGGCCAGGCTGGTCTCGATCTCCTGATCTCAGGTGAGCTGCCCACCTTGGCCTCCCAAAATGCTGGAACTACAGGCATGAGCCACTGTGCCCAGCTAAGAATTATTTTTGAAAAATAAAAATAAAATGTATCTCAAAATCTACCAAAAACCCACAGGAAAAAAAAATCCTCATACCTAAAATTTTCAGCTAAATATGAAACTAAAGGGGTCATAAGCGATTTTCTCTTTTAATTCCATGCCAAGCCCTTGCATGGTTAAGATATTAGGGTTTTTAACTATAGAAACAATTTAGTAGAGTTTTCCTAACAAGGATATTCATAGTGACTATAGAATATCAAAAATAGGCCAATAAAGTACTTTCAATGTCTGGAGGTACAGAATACAGTGACTCTTCATGCTATTTATTCTATCAATTTCAGAACAAAGTCACTTATGTTCAAACAGATCATTTACATCCATAACCTGAGATTGTAATGATGAATGCTTATTACTTAACAAATCCATCAAGTTTTCTGAACATGGAAGAACAATCCCCTTCACTCTGTTCCTACTGGTGTAGAAAGACAGATTTGTGTCTAAACCACCTGGCTAACATAAATATGGAACCTCTGGGGCTTCCAAGAATAACATCAGCTCTCACACTGCTGGACCTAAAGGACCAGCATCTTTTCAGTCCTGTCTTATTATCTGCAAAATGGACATAATAGTAAGATCAATTTCCTGATGATTGTTCTGAGATGCCTTATAAGCATCCGAGAGGATGCTGTTAAAGTGGTTGGCTTTGTGCTTAGAATATAGTAAATCCTCAGTCGAATGGTTGTACTAATGTTAGTGCTGTTCATACTATTTGTTATTCTATTGATTAGTGTAATTTGCTATATTGATTCTTTAGTATTATTGTTAATACTATTCTTAACACTCATTAGTATTCTATTGATTCCTACCCTCATTCTTCTCAATCATGACTGCCCTACCAGGGCAATGAGAAGACTTCTTGAAATTATTCATGGAAAGAAGGAATCCATTCCCTCGCTGAAGCTTAGGAGCATGCTGAGTGAAAGCAAGGAAATTTCAGTGAATAGTTCTTCAAGCGGAAAGGCCAAGATCAGTCTCTCAAGCACTTGCACTCATCCGAAGAGAAACACATTGTCCCAAACAGTAGCTTTGACATGGCATATAGAATCCGCAGCCACTATTTGAAAAACAAAAGCCTAGCTTCTGAGGTCTAGTAGTCTATCTAAATAAGATCAACCTTTCAACAGCTATCTGTATGCAGCTTCTTTGGAAAACTGGAGAATATTAATCAATCTCAAGTTCTTTAGTACATGAATTTATGTATAACATTATTAAAAACCTTTGGATCTCCCAAGAAAGCATGAATTAATTTAGTTGCTAGAGATACTCATTTTCCCTGTGTGCCTCAGTATTGAAACCGTGGACACGGATGTTCTTAACAACCATACAATCCTTTTGCTTTTTGCTGTGGTTTGATGCATATTATAGCTCTCCAGGAAAGTGAATGAGCAGAATTCGGTGTGTGTGCTATGTCGCTCAGAGAGACAGAATCAGAAACTGGAAGAAAAACAAGAATCCCCCAAACCAAAAAGTAACAACAGCAGATTGGTATAGCTTTGAATTTCATTTTAGTTTGTGTTACCAGAACTAATAAATTGTGCCACATAGAATAGAAAGAAAAAAATAAAACCATTGAGCAATGCTTATTCAGGGTAGGTATATTTCACTGGAGCACCAAGTCTCCTGAAATGTAAAGCTCTGTGTGTTGAATGTGGAGTAGAATACGTTTAGTCCAGGAAGTGAGCCCTGGTCCTGACCTAACCTGTTCCACCAAACCACCTTTGCAAACAGACTCCCATGTGTGGGCGTATGACACTCAAACACAAGTTGTGCAGTTACAAGGGCTTTGGTCTCAAAGTATTGGGGGATGGGATTAGAGAAGAATTAAAGTTCCCTTGGACTTTAAAACTCTGTGATTTGCTGGCCAGGCACAATGGCTCACATCTGTAATCCCAGCACTTTGGGAAGCTAAAGCCAGAGAATCACTTGAGGCCAGGAGTTAGAGACTAGCTTGGGCAATATGGTAAGATCCTATCTCTACAAAAATTTTTTTAAAAACAAAAAGTAGGCAGTCATGGTAGTTCACACCTGTAGTTCCAGCTACTCAGGAGGCTGAAGTGGGAGGACTGCTTGAGCCCAGGAGTTCCAGGCTGCAGTGAGCCATAATTGCACCACTGCACCGCAGCCTGGGTGGCAGAGTGAGACCTTGTCTCTAAAAATATAAATAAAAATAAGTCTATGATTAGGCAAAGTTGATGCTGCTATATTTTTTGAGATACTGGATGGCTTTAATAGGAGAATAGCTAACAAATGACAACATACTCAACTGGACCATATTAGAAGCAACTCTCCTGGCAGGACAGCAGGGTGACGGAGCGCATAGGGCACGCCCGGAAACCAGAGCCTTTGGTGCTGTAGACCAGCTACATTCCTTATAAACCATGTGACTGTCAACAAATTACTTAAATCCCTGGGCTTCTGAGACTTCCTGTGTAAAATGGGATTACAAATAGTACTTTCTTCTTAGGGTGCTGTTAGGATTAACTGAGTTAAACATGCAAAGCCCTCAGAAGACTGCCTGTTAGATCATTAACAGCCCAATAATTACTAGATCATTTTATCATTATTATCAACTACATGGAAAGATTCTGTGAATAAAACAAAACATGAATCACATAGTCATAAATGTTAAACTTTATGCCTTTTAATTAGAAATGCTGGTTCACTAAGGATACGCTTTTTTTTTCTTTCTTTCTTTTTTTGCTTTGGCTGAGAATTTTAAGAAGCCTGGAAGAATTTATTCATGGGAATTGAAAAAACCTGTAGTTTATGAAAACATATCAAAATACCTCTCTTTTCTTTCTTCTTTTTATTTTTACAGAGGTCCAATCTGCATGCTTGAAATGTGTGAATTTTAAATGCACAATTTACCAAATTTTTATAACTGTATATAACAAATAACCATCACCCAAATCAAGATATGAAACTCTTCCATGCTCCCATAAAGTTCTCTTGTCTTCACCTACAGTCCATCCTAACACCCCTGACCAATAATGCATAGGCAACCACTGTGCTGATTTCCATTATTGTAGATTAGCTTGATTTTACTTGAAATTCACATAAATTGAATTATACTACATGTACTCTGCTGTGTCCGGCATCTTTTGTTCAACAGTGTTTTAGGATGCATCCGTGGTATTGCATGTATCAGTAATTCACACTTTTTCTGCTGAATAGTAGTCCTTTTTGTAACACGCACTCGATTTTATTCTTCTGTTGATGAACATTTGTAATATTTCCAGTTATTGACAATTATGATTTGAGTTGCTATGAATATTCTCTTAGAAGTGATTTTGTGTGTGTGGACACATTTTCTTTTTTTAATAAATACACAGAAGTGGAATTCTGTCTTAAAAGGGCAGAACTTTATAATAGCTGCCAAAGAGTTTTCTGAAGTGACTGTACAATATCACACTCCAATCAGCAATGCATAGATTTCAAGTACATCATATCCTCATCAGTATTAGCATTGTGTAGTATTTAGCTATCCTAATGAGCATGATATGCTCATTAGGTTTTGATTGTTTATTGTTAATTTTTAGGAGTTACTTATATTTTCTGGATATAAGTCATTTGTAATATTAAGCATACTGTAAATATTGTCTCTTATCTGTAACCTGCCTTTCCATTTTCCCAAAAGAGTTTTTGATGAACACAGGATTTGATTTTTTTTTTTTTTTTTTTTGAAAAATGTAGGAGATATTTTGGCTGTTTGGCTCTGGATTTTTTCATTTAGCTTAATTTACATGAGATACATCCATTCCGTTTTAGAGACAGGGTCCTGTTCTGTCACCCAGGCTGGAGCACAGTGAGATGATCATGTCAATTTCCCAGGCTCAAGTGATCCTCCCGTCTTGAGTCATCCACGTAGCTGGGACTACAGGCATGTGTCATTATGTGTGGTTAATTTTTAAGTTTTTTTGTAGAGACAGAGTCTTGCTATGTTAGCCAATCTGGTCTCCAACTCCTGAACTCAAGTGATCCTCCTGCCTTGGTCTCCCAAAGTGCTAGAATTACAGGCATGAGCCACTGCACCCAGGTCTATGCTTTGAATTTTGATTTTTATAATTTTTAAAAATTCAGTCTTCTTAGAGATAGTAAATTAAAATTCTCAAAAAAATACTTATGACTGTGTTAATATTCTCTGTTTGTCTATTTTCTATTTCATTTTTTCTCCTCTTCTTTCTTTTAAAATTAATATTTTTAATAAAAAATCTCATAATTTTAGAGCAAATTATTTTGAGATAAGCTTAATTGGCTTATCAACTTAAATTGGACACATGGTTTACTAATTTTAAACCTTATTTCCTGTCTAATCCTTTCTAATATAAACATTTAAAACTATAAATCTCCTTCTAAATACTTTTTAGGAGGATTCTATAAATTTTGTGTTTTTTTGTATCAGTTATCATTCCGTCAAAATATTTTTTAATTTTCCTTATAGCTTTTTTATTCAATATGTACATTTTATATATCAAATATTTATATATGTATATATTTGTCAATATTTGTATATATTTATATATATGTTAGAAGTTTGATTTACTTTTCACATATTTGAGAATTCTGTAGATATCACAGTTTTCCTCCCAGCTTCATTAAGTATAATTGACAAATAAAAATTGTATATAATTACAGTGTACAACATAATTTTTTGTTATATATATATATATATGTATATATATATATATACACACACACATTGTGGAATGATTAAATCCAGGTAATGAACATATCTATTACCTCATATACGTATCATTTTTGTGTGTGATGAGAACATTTAAGACCTGCTTTCTTATCAGCAGACATTGTATTGTTATTGCTTCCCATTTGATTCTTTTGTAGTCAGAGAATGTAGTCTATAAGATCCCAATCTAGAAATTTAAGATGTTTTAATGGCTCAATATATGGTCTACTTTGGCGACCATTTCATGCACACTTGGGGAAAAAACCCCTCAATATTCTATAGTTATTGGGAATACTGCTTTATAAATATCAATGATGAAAAAGTGGTTGTCAGTATTCAGTATTGTTCAAATCAATATCCTTCTTAACTTAAAAAAAAATTTTTTTTTGGGTCTAACTTAAAAAAATTTCATTGGTTTCTAACAAACTGACATTTTTTTCCTTAGACTAAGTCTCACTCTGTCACCCAGGATAGAGTGAACTGCGACACTATAACTCACTGCAGCCTGGACCTCCTGGGCTCAGGAGATCCTTCCACCTCAGCCTCCTGTGTAGCTGGGACTACAAGTACATGTCACCATGCTCAGCTAATTTTTTGTATTTTTAGTAGAGATAGGGTTTTACCATGGTGCCCAGGCTGGTCTCAGACTTTTGGGATCAAACAATCTGCCCACCTTGGCCTCCCAAAGTGCTGAGATTATAGGCGTAAGCCACTATGCCCAGCACCTTTTTTTCTTTTTACATTTTTCTCTTTCCTCTTTTAATTCTCCTTGTCTTTAAGTCTACTACTTTAGTATACTTAATTTGATATTTATATAGGCACTCCAGTTTTTCTGTGGTTATGTTTGTGGTATATATCTTTTTCTATAATTTTACCTTGAAGTATTTTATATCTTTGTCTTTACTTTTCACATAGAGTTGGATCTGGCTTTCTTAAAAGTTAGTGTGATGACCTATGCTTTTAATGGAAGTGTTTATTTTATTTACATTTAAAATAGTTGCTGGTATGGTTGGATTTGGTCTGCTGTTTTGCTATTTGTTTTCTTTGTGTCCGTCTGGTATGCGGTCCATTGTTCCTTCTCTCTTGCCTTTTTCAGGTTAAACAAATATTCCTTAGAATTCCATTTAAATTCCCTAAATAAATTTTTAGCTGTATGTTTCTGCATTTCTTTTCTTTAGTGTTGATGAGTACATTAATATGTGTTTAATGTACTCATCATAATGTGTTTAATGGTTGACCCTTTATCCAACAAGTTCTTAATATATTACTGTAAATGAAATGATAACATTTGGGCACAGTTTATAAAACTGTTATGAATTAGTTTCAAATAATTAACTGCTGTCTTTACTACCCAAGTTACATTAAAAATCTTGCACAGTATTATTTGAGCTCTGCCGAATAAAACTAAAGCAAAAATTAGTCTTAATGGGATCAACAGCAAGTCATCGAAAACCCAGCTGTTTAAAAGAAGACTAAACTAAATTTACCATCTAATGATTTAAACTACCCTCTTTAAAGTATTATGCCATTTTGAGACTAGCATATCTTTTTTCTCCATCAGTCATTAACATCAATTCCTTTTTTTTTTTTTTTTTTTTGCTTAAAGTGGATCAGCATATTACATGAGCAATATGCACGGGTGATTCAAGCACGCATGAAAAAATTTTGCGTTAAAGTCATACGACCTCAAGGAATGCTACCAAGTTTAGGAGGCTGTAAACACACCCTGGTGGGCCCTTTGCACATCAGAAGTTGGCTTCTTTCCCATTCCTAGTTCATGTTTTATGCGTTTTTCAACTCCTAAACACTATGACCTCTGACCTCTTCTCACTCACTCTCACCATATTACTTGTGTCTTACCATAGGGAAAAAACAACAATCTCAGATGATACCCTCTCAACCTCTCCCCCTTATCTCCCTCCCCTCATTCATGCTGATTGGCCCCACCTCTGCTTGTGGATATATCATTTCCCTTTCAGTCATCTTTTGACTCTTTTTCTTCTTTATGGGGTCTTTCTCCTCAGCATTTGTGACAGGTAAACACAGCATTAAGAATCTCTACTTCCCTTCTTCCCCTTTTCTTGAAAAAGTAGTCTGTCCTTGTGGACTTCAATTTCTTGATTGTCCACAGAATCCTCAAACTCTGCCTGGAGATTGTACAATGATGGATTGTTATACAATCCAGTCAAGAGCAACGAATGTCTTTATGCCACCAAATCTCATGGTCACTTTTCTGTGTGTGCTTTTTTAACTTGGCTGCAGCGTTGACACTGCTCATGACTTCCTCCTTGACATTTTCTTCTCCTTTGGTTTCTGTGATACCAAACTCTTTTGGTTTTCTTGCTGTCTCTATGACACTGTTTTCTTTTATTCAAAAACCTTAAATGCTGTATTTCCTCTCTAGTCTTTGACCCTTCCTTCTTCTTTCCTTCCTTCCTTCCTTTCTTCCTTTCCTTCTTTCCTTTTCTTCCTTCCTTTCTTTCTCCCTCTCTCCCTCCTTCCCTTTCTCCCTCCCTCCTTCCTTCCCTCTCTCCCTTCCTCCCTCTTTCCCTCTCTGTCTCCTTCCTTCCTTTTTTCTTTTTCTTTTTTTTAGAGACTCACTCTAACCCACATTGGAGTGCAGTGGTGCAGTCATGGCTCACTACAGCCTCGACCTCCCATTCTCAAGCGATCCTCCCACCTCAACCTACCCAGTAGTTAGGACTACAGGTGTGTGCCACCATGCATGGCTAATTTTTATATTCTTTTGTAGAGATGGGGTTTCCCTGTGTTGCCCAGGCTGGTCTCAAGCTCCTGAGCTCAGGTGATCCACCCACTTTGGCCTCCCAAAGTGCTGTAATTAGAGGAGTAAGCCACCATGTCTGGCCACTCTTTTCATCTTTATACTATGCTCCCATACCTAATTCATTTCCTTAACTTCAACTATCACTTATATGCTGATGATGCCTAAATTCATAACTTATGTTCATATTTCTCAAGTGAATTTCAGGCTTATATAGAATAATGGCTACTGACATTTTCATTTGGATGTCAAAATCAACATGCTCAAATTAAATTCGTTGCTTACCCCCTCTCTTTTCCTGTATTTCCTACTCAATGGCACTATTGCCTACCCAGACAACTTACACCATATCCTGGGAACCATCTTAGTCACTTTCCTATGATGTAAATCACACATCTAATCAGACATTAGTTTATGTAGCTTCTACTTCATTAATAAATGCTTCTCATGTGCATTATCTATTTTTATTCCCATTGTCAACCACTACTTTATTTTAGCCTCTGACCATTGCTTCTATGGATTACTATTATAACCTCCTAACTAGGTTTTCTGACTTCTCAGTCTTACTTCTATCCCTCCTGTTCCCTGCAATACTTCAAGAGTCAACTACTAAACATGTAAAACATGTCCTGATGCTCCCTTATCAAAATGACACAAATGGTTCCCAAGGTCTCCAGTTGAAAGTTCAAACTCCATTGCCTGGCATAAAAGACTATGAATGCTGAAGCCCTACTTGTTTTGATACTTTATGGCTGGTGAGGCTGAGAAATAAGCCCACCTTCTCAGCCTCACCAGCCATAAAATACTATGTGTATATCTTTACCCCAGGAAAATCAAATGTGGTAGCTCTTTAGAGTTACCCAACTAGATCTTGATGTTCCATGATTCTCAACTGCTTTCTGTGTCAATTCCTTTCCTGAAATTCTTTTCTTCTATCCCTTTTCTCAGAAATCCTACCCATATTTCAAAACTCAGATCCAGTATCAACTACTCTGGGAAGTTGCCTTGTAATTTCATTTCTGTTTAGATGCCTCTTCTCTGTTCTTCCATAGTTTTTCTTGAGTCTATCTTTGCACTCTTCACACCATACTTAAATATCAATTTACTTCTCTATGTCATCCCATTAGGCCACCTGCATCTTTAGGAATGGCATCAGACCTTGTAGATCTTTGCATCTCCATCACCTAACAATGGGCCTGGCACACAACAGTTGAAGAAATGTTTCTTGAGCAAAGTTGAATCAATTCAGCATCAAAGGTAATTAATGTTTTAGTGACATACATATCTTAGTAGTACAGGACCATCCACCATAATCACTAGACATAACATGCTTTAAAAAGAATAATCATTTTACACATGTAGAACACACTGAGAAGGGGCACAAGAAATACTGGGTAACTCAAAACCTGTTCCTGGGACTCCTAGTATATCTCAGATTCCAAAATCTAATGGTATATGGAAGTTTCTTTCCTCCATTAGAAAATTCCCTAGTCCTGGTTTCTGATAGGAAAAGGGCAGGTAGAAAATGAGACAGGAGATGAGCACTGAAAGGAAAGCAGGTATCCTCCAGAGGGACGTGGTCAAGCATTTTGCTGATGGTAAATGGAAAGAGCATTTAGAGCTACTTTAAGGAAGCCATCTGTGTGCATTTCCTAAGAAAAGATCTGCTATATCATCTTGTTCTGAGTTCTATCAGCAGAATAAACTCTTACTACACATTCTATCTACAAATCAACCTGCAGGGGAGGAAGTATATCCTGATGTGATTTTTCTTTTTAGTTCGCTTTCCTATGCTGGACAACAATTTGTAAAACTATTAGGCTGAACAATGAAATTGCAACTTTTCAAGGTCAAAGTGGTTTGTAAAAATCAGCAATTTCATATGGCTCAAAAATTACAGAAAACGTAGCTATCTTTATAAAACAAATAAATTTGTCAACACCTTAAATCAGGATGTCCAATCTTTTGGCCTCCGTGGGCCACACTGGAAGAAGAATCGTCTTGGACCATGCATAAAAAAATATAGTAATACAGCAATAGCTGCTGAGGGTTGGACAAGCTTGGCTTAAAAGAACTCATTTTCACTTACTATATTAAAACGAATCAGAAGGTATAAAGGATATAATGCTTTTGGGTTCCTTTCCTCGGCAGAGTAAGATGCACTTTCTACATGTAGATAGAGATAATTTCTTGTTGCCACCAACTAAAATACTGTTTCAGGAGAGCCGGGAGGCATAGATGAGGACCAATGGACTGATGGGTGGATTAAGAGAAAAATACATTATTCTTATTTTGGTCAAATATCCATTCAACTCTTGACACTCAAAGTGTAGTCTGTGGTTTGGTGGCAGGTGCATTATCAAAGCGTTTGTAAGAAATGTAATGCATTTGGGCTTCACTCCGGAACTACCATATCAGAATACGCATTTTAACAAGACTCTCCACCCACCATGATTCTGAGAGTTCTTAATATTTATGCAACATGAATCAGACCATTTATTCTCAACTTAACATTGGAATCATCTGGGAATTTAAAACAATATTGATTCTCTGGTTTCAGCCTTGGAGGTTAAGATTTAATTGTTATAAAGAACAGTCTGAGTGTAGAAAAGGCTATAAGCTGGAATGATAAAATAACCATTACATCTCAAATTGGAACCAGGTGATTTAAATATACAGAAAAAGTTAAGAACCATAACTCTAGATAAAAGTTTGGGAGAGAAATCCTAAATTTCAGGGAAACCTCAAATTGATATTGTAAAGTAGAAGAACTTTTCACTATAACGACACACGTATACTGAGAAGAGGGTTAGTGCTGCCATGAAAAGTAGTCAAACAAAGCAAAACATAAAACTAAATGTCAAGATGTTTTACAGTTTTAAAAATCGAAAGTGATAGGTATTCAATAGCCTGTCAAAATGAAATAACAGCTTCCCTTTGCTTATAGGACTGTGATCTACACAAAAGAAGTATATGAAGAAAAGCAAGGAAAAGTAGAAAAAATAGGGAAAGATATGCTGCTTTGATGATTTATGTATGAAAGTCAAAAAACAATTTGAGTGAATGATAAATGAAACACTAGACCCTTAATCTATCACTACAGACTTGGTAACAACAACAACAACAAAAATACAACCTTAGAAGTATTCCAGGGAAAAGGCAGAATAAAATTCTAACATTTTATCTTGGGATCAAAAGTATTATGATATCTTCAGAAATAAAATGTTGAACACAACAGAAATAGAATTGAGACAAGGCATTCCATAGGACTTCATTCAAATTATATCTGTTTCAGTTCTTAGAAATCAATCACCTTGCAGATTTGTACTTCTGAATTAATCATGTTCTGCAAACTGCTTAATGTTATCAACTTTGGTACACCATCTTCTGACTTAATAATGCAGCCTTTCAGAGTTCAGGTTTCATAAAATTCCCAGCAATAAGAAGAAATGATAAAAATGCTATCACATGTATTAGGCATTATGCTTATTTGGAGTGCTGACAGTTTAAATAATATACACAATTAAGAAATTAAATTTTTTTAAGCAAGCCTTAACTTGATCAAAGGGAAGAAACTTTAAAGGAGTCAAGAGATAATGTAGTTTTTGGTACTTTGATAAATCTCAGTCAACCAATTTCAAATAATGAAGTGGAATCAGGATTTCAGAGCTTGAAATAATTTTAACATCTGCAGTGTAGCAGAATGGCACAATTCAATTTGCTAGACTGACTTGAATCTGGTTGAAGACTTTACTTTTCAATTAAAAATCCTGCCATTGATTCAACTTGCAAACCTCTTCTCAGCTCTGGGTATAACTTTATCCAGTTCACATCTTGAAGACATTTACATTTCTAATTAGGAAGTGAGTGCCAGTTGGAAGCAACCTAATCACATGTCAAAGAAGACATTTAATAGTTGTACCTGCTAAAAAATATAGCTAGGTCATTTTTTTTTAATGTAACTCTTCTAGTAAGCTGCTAACAGGATTTGAAAATCCAAAGAAAATGTGGTTTTAAATGCATACAACCATTACCCACAGAAATACAGATGTTTAAAAAATACAGCTGGGTGTGGTGGCTCACGCCTGTAATCCCAGCACTTTGGGAGGCCGAGGAGGGGTGGATCACTGGAGGTGATAAGTTCTAGATCAGCCTGGTCAATATGGCGAAACCCTGTCTCTACCAAAAATACAAAAACTAGCTGGGCGTGGTAGCTTGCACCTGTAATCCCAGTTACTTGGGAGGCTCAAGCCGGAAAATCACTTGAACCCAGGAGGCAAAGGTTGCAGTGAGCCAAGACAGTGCCACTGCACTCTAGCATGGGCAACAGAGCCAGAAAAAAAAAAAAAAAAGAATACATTCTAGGGCCCCCTTACAGGTGAATTAAATCCACATTTCTAGAGAATCCAAGAAGTCTCAAAAACTCTTAAATCAGATTTTGAACAAAAACTACAGTGTAGCCCTGTAATTTTGAGAATACATGCCAAGGATTCTGACAACACTGAAATACACAAGAGAATTAATGCATTGTGATTTTCACAGAAAGGGCTAAATGGAAATGAATGTACAATTACATGAGAAAAGGAAATGTCACTTTCTAATACTTTAAGTATAATCAGCTGTTACAGAAAAGGTGAAAGAATACAGGAGGTATAAATAAAATAGCTTATCATAGTATTTCCCATGGGAAGTTTGATTGTAAGAGATCTATTCTGTGAAAGAAGACTACCATGATATTGTTAAAGACTTGGAATTTGCATCAAGGCTAAATATATTCACATCCCAGCTCTGCCATGTGCTAGCTAAGTAACTTAACCTTTTTGGACCTCCTTTTCCTTGTCTAGAAAGCATAGATAATAATAGACCAACTCAACTCAGGGGTATTGTGTGAAGTAGAAGAGTTAATATAGGTATAGCATTTAGAATGATGCCTGGGACACAGTAAATACTCAATAAACATTCTCCTTCCTCCTCTTCTTCTGCCACTCCTTTCTTTCTCTCTCCTCTCCCTTCTCTTCTTCCTCCTCTTCTGTTTTACACATAAAGAAGAGATAGATAAACTATTTGATTATAATTACACATTATTCTAAACAATATTATAAACATATAACTAGCAATATTTCAGTTGGGGATAAAATGATGTCTTTACATAAGATCTTCTTATTCTTTTTTTAAATTTAATTTTTGGCGTTTTTTTTTTATGGACAGGGTCTTGCTATGTTACCCAGTTTGGCCTTGAACTCCTGGGTTTAAGCAATCCTCCTGCCTCAGCCTTTGGAGTAGCTGGGATTACAGGCCTATGCCACCACACCTGGCTCTACATTGGATAATCTGCATTTTTAGAACAAGCCATTTCAATGGTCAATCAAAGATTTATCTTACTAAAGAGACCTAAATTTATTAGCTATCATTCTCTTTGTTTCAATCTTTTCATGTTCCTTTTTCCAAATTATTTAGAGAGCTTAGACTTTCCACTCAACTTTGAAGACTAATAAAACTTCTCCAATCAAATAACTATTCTGAAACTTCAAGAGGCTCTAACTGGACCTAATTTAAATGTATCAGGAAACTCACTGCACAAGTGAAGATTCATCAAGAGTGACTTAGCAGATTGTAACTCAGTCTGGGTCCTCTCAATGAGAAACCCTGTTGCGTGACTTAGGTGTCCAGCTGCTCAGAAGTATTTTATGCTTTCATATCAAAGATGAAAGAAAAATCTCCCTGAAACTGAATGTATAATCATGTCAGCAGTGGATTTCGCTAAGAAAATCCACCACTTTAACCCATGGAAATGACCCAGAAACACTCAGAAAGAATGTAATACAGTAACCGAAAAAGACAATGTAGGGTAAGTCAGTCACTTGTTTCTAGCTATTTATTGACTACTTAGAAAAATGACAACTTTTTTCCAGAAAAGTACAAACACCTAAATAAAATTGCTTTTAAGAACAGCCAATTAGTCATCAAAAAAGTAACTATGTGAGATGACAGACCTGTCAATCTGCTTTGTTATTGTAACCATGATATTTTCTATATGTAGTTCCATAAATTCATGTTGTAAACATCAAATATACATAATAAAATTTATTTTAAAAAACAGCTGTCCAATTGAACCTATAAATTAAATCAAGAAATCAAATGTGCTAAAATTCTTTGCAACAATACAGAGAAATTTACAAAATTAATTAGCTTACATGTTTTTAAAAATCAACCTCAGTAAATGTTAGAAAATATTAAATTAGGCATACTTATTCGTTATTACCTCAATCTTGCAAAAATGTTTATTAAACTGTAGTAAAAGGACAATTCTGAATTGTTTTCAACATGCTTAATTAACTCATGGAGTTAGATTTACACTGGCAATCCTTCCTGCATCTCCACATTCCATAAAATAAAAAACAACAGCACACTAACTTAGTAAGGATGCAGTAAAAAGCAATGTATGACTTCCTCTTAAGTACTCTTTGGAGGAAACATTTATCTTAATAGTTGTCAGGTTGGTCTGTTCTAATTGCACTTGAATGTTTTTTAGGAAAAGTTTATTTATTAACAACCAGAGACATAAAAATAATTTGAAGTCTTATTGCGATATTTTGGAATTCTCATGAATGCTTGCTGCATATCAATTATGTCAATATCTGAGAATCCAACGGTTGACTCTCTAGTATACCAAAAATCCTACAGTTAACTCATAGGATTTGCTTAACAATTTCTTAGCATCATAAGGCCCAGATTTAAGAAAATCTTCAAAGTTTTATGATTCTTTGATGGCTCAAACAAAACTAAATATTTTCATTGGGATAATTGGTAATATTCTAGAAAACTATTTATCAAAGTATGTTCCAAAAAGCATTAAGACTATGACATGCTACTCACAAAAAAAGTATTGGACGGGTGCAGTTGCTCACACCTGTAACACCAGCACTTTGGGAGGCTGAGGCAGGCGGATCACCTGAGGTCAGGAGTTTGAGACCAGCCTGGCCAACATGGTGAAACCCGTTTCTACTAAAAATACAAAAATTAGCTGGGCATGGTGGTGGGTGCCTGTAATCCCAGCTACTCAGGAGGCTGAGGCAGGAGAATCGCTTAAACCCCAGAGGTGGAGGTTGCATTGAGTTGAGATTGTTCCACTGCATTCCAGCCTGGGTAACAAAGAGTGAAACTCTGTCTCAAAAAAAAAAAAAAATGTTAAGAGCAGTGGAGAAATGCCAGTATTCTTTATAATCATCATCTTGAAGATTATTCAGGATGCATGTTCTCTGAAAACAGAGATTTGTCTAAGCCTTGTTCACTCCTGTAGCCCCAAGTCAGCAACAATGCTTGGCAATAAGCAAGCATTGAACAGAAATCAATGAATGAACGAATGATCAGTTCTCCAGCAAGGAAATTTCTTTTTTCTTTCACCCTGAGTCTCTCATATCTATTTGATCACAAGAATTCTTTGTTTTTTGCTGTTAGCAGCATAGAATATTTTAGGTAAACAAAATAAAGAAAGAAGGAAAGAAAGGAAGGAGAGAGAAAGCATAGAGAAAAATCTAACAAAAGTACATATAATGACAACCCATATTGAGATATAAAGTAAAAGCAAAGTCTCTTGGGGACTCCTCCCCAGTTCCATTCACTTCATACCCCATCTCGTCCCTCAAAATGAGGTAACCCCAACACTAGGGCTTATGTCCACATGCTACTAACATCCTCCTCTGGGAAATTCTGAATTGAAGGATTGCTAAAGTCCCTTTAAGCCCTAAGATTTTAATTTATTTCTAGCTAATATATATTTTGCACATGGTCATTTGTAAATCTATCCACTTACTAAATTAATACAATGATGAATAAGAAACGAATGAAACAAAACACCACAAAACAGATGCAAGACAATGAGAAATTGATATAATAATGGTATTTATGAACAGACTAACTGCTCTCTTGTTCAGATGGATTGATGTAAACTCTAAAGACATACATAGATATACACAATGTTCTGAAAAGGCATAGAAGTATTAGCTACTTAACCTAAACTGAGGGATTTAGAAACTATTCTCTACTATTATAGAGAAAAACAAGCCTAACAATGTATATATTGGATTTTGACTTACTCAAGAAATTACCTAGGGTTTTAAAGACAAACCATGCTTAGATCAATGTCAAAACATGCTCCCATTTACATAACAGATGCTGCCAAGAAGAGGACATCCTTTTCCTGAGCTAAGTAAACAATTACTAATGAAGATCTCTTCTATTAAGACCCAGTATACATGGACCAACACAGTTTAAAAGGAACAAGTTCTGGGCTGGGCATGGTGGCTCATGCCTATAATCCCAGCACTTTGGGAGGCCGAGGCAGGTGGATCACGAGGTCAAGAGATTGAGACCATCCTGGTCAACATGGTGAAACCTCGTCTCTACTAAAAATAC
>NW_016107376.1:294136-296271 GCF_001604975.1 Cebus imitator
AGGATTTCAAGACCATTCCGGACATTATGGTGGGATCCTCTCTTTGCAAAACATTTTAAAACTTAGCTGGGCATGGTGGCGCGTGCCTGTAGTCCCAGCTACTCAGGAGGCTGAGGCAGGAGAATTGCCTGAACCCAGGAGGCGGAGGCTGCGGTGAGCCGAGATTGCACCATTGCACTCTGGCCTGGATAACAAGAGCGAAACTCCATCTCAAAAAAAAAAAAAAGGAACAAGTTCTATTTCTAAAAACGTAATCAATGTCACTCACTATATTGTCTCAATAAAACTATTTTTCCCTAAAATTTTTGAGTACCTTTATAGATATTTCTAAATTGTCTTGGAAAACCTTTAAGTATGTTGCCAACAAGACATTCTTTCAAGTATCTAGTTTTTGTTCTTTGCTTCGAAGAACAGATAAAAAGACCTGCCCAATGTATTTTCATACGTAGGGCTCTGCTTCTTAACTTTATGCATAGAAGGTGCTGACCAAGCAGACAATTTTGTGAAACAAAATTGAACTCAATACATGTAGCTGTGTAGATAACTACACACAACTAAAATACAACAAGGAGTAGAACAGCAAAGAATACCAAGATGTGTGGTTGAATATTCCACTTTATCAGTGGTAATTGGTGTCACAGAGTTCTACAGACAAATACAAGGATGAGGATTTCATTTCACTTTCAAGCCAACCCAGTGACTTCTTCACATGTTAAATGCCAATAGAGAATAAAACACAACCTCACCTTTTATTTAGAAGCCCATATGGTCTTTCTCATACCAAAATAAATGAAATGAATTCATAGCTAAAAATGTTTATGAAAGAAAAGTGTCAATTCCTACCTCCATTATCTTTTAGATGTAGTGCTATCTTGGTATCATCTGGAAGAGAAATTCAAAGTTATTACAATAGAAGAGGATTTATTTCAAAGGAGCACAAATCTCATGACTAGTAATTGTCTACTAACTGCCTTGGTTGGAACATGACTAGATTTTGACAATTTATCCAGGTAATTTCTAGAACAATGACAGCACGTCCTTGCTTTACATTAGATAGATCTAAAATTTCCTAAAGAGATTGTAAAGTCAAGATTTTGATAACATCTTGAATGATTCTTAAGATCTACAAGAAAAGTAAACACTTAAAACTTAAAATGCAACTATTTTTAATTCCCTAAAATCACTTATTGTAATTAGAACCTATAGTTATGATCTTATTTATTCATTTTTATAAATCAAGATCAAGGACATTCCAAATTAATTGTGATAGTTAAGATTTGTCAATATTTACAAGTTTGACTCCAAAAGTTAAATGTTTATTCATTGCTAGAAAAGGTGACCAAAATTCTATATAAAAAGATCTTATCCTGACCAATCAAAATATAGGCTATATTTGTTTGTGACTATATTTGACTTTAAAGGGCAGGGTTTAAATTATAGGAATATTTTCATGGGCTTTAATATAATAATCCAAAATAATATGGATTGAAATATAATGTTGCTTATGAAAGCAGTAAAATGCACTTAGCAGCTGCCCTTCACCCCACTTTATTCCAGTTTACCTTATAATATCAAATTAAATTCCAATTAAAAGCAAAGGTTCCAAATTTAATTTAATTTCCTATTCAAGCCAAAGAAAGCAAGGCTTATAATAATAAACAAGTAACATCCCTTTATCCCCCTCAAACCTGATTTGTGACCAGTCTCATGCTTCTGCCCACTCCCTCCCGGTGGTATCATTCAGAATAGAAAATTATCATCTGTTGGGTAATACACCTTCTTCCTCCTGAGCTCCGCCCAAGCATTAGCACTGTCTAGTATTTCTGCCTTCCCTAGAAGAGGATATATTTTTTAAGGACAATTTCTATGACACATGCAGTGTCCCTGTATAGGTTATAGACTATACAGACATATTTTGTTGACTGCATTCTGGAAAACATTAGAATTACATATGAATAGAACTATCTATTGTTCAGAATCAATGGAAATTTTATAGGCATTTGCCTTTCTAACCTGTGATTGTGAAGTTGGATTTGTTTACTACAAAATTTAGCCACATAGAAATAAATCTGTATTTATTTTCTAGGAAGGAGAGGAAAAGAAGCCAGAATCAGTGGTAAAAGCCATATCTTAAA
>NW_016107376.1:297516-365018 GCF_001604975.1 Cebus imitator
TCCCGAGTAGCTGGGACTACAGGCACGCGCCACCACGCCCGGCTAATTTTTGTATTTTTAGTAGAGACGGGGTTTCACCATGTTGGCCAGGATGGTCTCGATCAATTGACCTCGTGATCCACCCGCCTTAGCCTCCCAAAGTGCTGGGATTACAGGCGTGAGCCACCGCGCCCGGCAGAAGTTGGTGTTTCTATCCATCTTCTGTGCCTCAATGGACTCCCTCTCACTGGTAGGCCTTGAATAGAAAATAATTATACAGCACATGAGTGGTTCTCATCCCACATTTTAAAATTATTGTTAAATAAATAGCTTTCTTAAACTTCTCTCATCAGTGGAGCGCTAGGCACCTTTCCTCTTGTTAATGAAGATTCCTAAGACAGCCTCCTTTCATCAATAGGATATATAACAGGTTTGCTCTCCACTTCAAGTCCAAACATACCAGGGTCTCATTTAATTCCCCAAATTCTAGTTCCTGCACCTTCTGAGCCCCATTAATCTAATGATTTCCTTTCAGATACCACTTTAGTTGCCATCCCCACACCCTGGACCATGTCTGTAGTGGAAAATGTTTCAGATCTGAAATCGTAAGCTGAATTATCCTTTTTCAATCTATCCCTGCACCTGTGAACTCCAATTCTTCCTATACTTTGGTTACTTAGAAAGCCTAGCAAAATGATTTTTTTTTTAGTTTCTTTTTTTCCCCATCACTTCAACCTCTCATTTCAATAGCTCCAAGCATCTTGCTCTCTTTTTTGTTTTGTTTGTTTGTTTTTTCCTACAATATCTTTAAAGAACATACCCAATATGGTAAAAGATCTGCCTTTTCTCTGCCTGCTCCAGGGCCAGGCACAGCTGGAGAATAACCGCACAGACCCGCCACGGGGGTTCCACAAACTCATCTCCCGCATCCTCAGCCAGGCTGTCTGTACCACTTGGCAGCACTGCTGTGTCTTGCTAATCACCTCTCCCATTATGCTCAGTATGAATTTCAAACTCTCTCCATTTACTGAAAACTGCAATCCCGTCGTGATTCTCCCAGTTTTATACCTTTCATTTCCTTGATAAAGAGACATGATCAGCAAGATTTCTTTAAATTTTTTTGTGAATCAGCATACTTACTTGACTCTGGGCTGACCTATTCTTTCCTTCGTAATAATGGATGGGGACCTTTCCTTACAGCCATTCTTTCAACCTATGTCCTAGCCCAACTCAGCCCACCTTCACAGGTATTGTGAATTTGCTCATGTGATCATGGTCCTTTCTCTACAATAATTCCCTGCTGGCTTCTTACCAACAGCACTTAAAGCTACACAAGCGTGCCTAATCTTATTTTGCAAACTCAGTCCTTTCTCTTCTCTCAGTGCATCCTGACATTATAGTGCTTTCCCTCCATTCCTTCACAGTCATATTCCAGAGAGGTCAGTCTGCCTTGGTCTTCTCAGACTTCCAGCTTCCCCATTTATGACAACCTTGCTCTTTTCTAATTCAACTGAGATGAAATTTCTCATACCAATGTTTCTAAATATCTAAGCAGCTTCCACATCTTCCATGGTGTCCTACTGATACCTTCTCAGTCCATGGTGCAGATGTACAC
The DNA here is from genome assembly GCF_001604975.1 of Cebus imitator. Taxonomy (NCBI): domain Eukaryota; kingdom Metazoa; phylum Chordata; class Mammalia; order Primates; family Cebidae; genus Cebus; species Cebus imitator. The sequence continues at coordinate 299,111 of NW_016107376.1, forward strand.
TCTTATTCTTGGTCTCTACGACACACATTCTCCTCAATGTTCTGATACCTACCTCACAACTCCATCTCAATTTCCTTCTATTTATGTCAATACCTTAAGTGTTGGGGTAGTTCCTATGGATCATTCTTGATTTGTTACTTTATTCTATGCATTATCTTTTGCAATGTCCTCCACACCGATGACTGCAATGAACATCTTTATGTTGATTATTCATAAATCTGTATTTCCAGTCCACATTTCCCTTTTGTATTTCAGGCCCAAAAAGTCATCTATTGACCAGGTGTATGCATGTGAATGTCACAGACATCTCAAACTCAAGAAGCCTGGACTGGAACTTGCCATATATTTTTCTCTCCTTGTGTTTCTATTGTCAATGAACAGGACCTAATATTCAGTAAACAGGATCTAATGTTCAGTAAACATCCAAACATTTAAGGTAAAATCCTGACTCAGATTGCTTTTGGCAGTAAAGGCAGACTAAGAAACTAAATAGCCCTCCTGTTGCAAAACAAATAGATTCTAAATAAAACTTGAATTTTAAAGCATTAGAATTTGCAGGAAGTAAAGAATATCCCCAATGGCGCCTTTCCGTTGTCTATTCCATTCCCCACTCAAAAAATAAAACAAAGCAAAAGCTATGTGCTATAAAGACAGCAGGAGCTGTATACATTTAGGGAAGTAAAAGAGCAGAGTTTGCCCTGAGGTAGCCAAAATCAATATTGCTCTGAAAAGAACAAGCCTTGTAGCAGCAGTAGACAGGGGAGATAAATCTGAACTTCTCCTCCTCACATAAAGGCAGAGACTTATGGTAACCCAAAAATCCCGAGTATCCCATCATCAAATCCTCTTTGGTGGAAAGCACCACCTATTTAGATGTTAGAATAGGAACAGACAAATACACACTAAGAAAGAAATAAAAATAGTTGTCTGACAAAGACAGCAAAAACAATGAACAAACTCTTTAGATCACCAAAACTTTAGATAACGGGATCATCCAATATGGAATATATAAAAATCATACATGGAATATTTAAAATCATAAAAGATAAAATTTAGAAATGCACTGTTCACAGGAAACTATAAAATACTTGGCAAATTTAATAAGCGTCAAATTTAAATTTTAGAAATGAAAAATAAATTGGTTGGAATTTCCACTTCAATGAATAGACTATATAGAACATTAAACAAGATGAAGGGAGAATTAATAAACTGGAAAATGTATCGGAAGAGATTGCCCAAAATACAGCACAGAGAAATAAGGAAACAGATTACATAAAACAGAGGTTTAAAAATATGAGAAGATGAAAATGTCAAGCTCTCAAATAACTAAGAAGGTGAAAATAAAGAGAATGGAGAAGTATAGCTGAACAGCACATTTATCAAGTTTGACACCCAACTAACAAGAAAACACATTTTTCTTGAACACACATAGACCATTTGTACAAATTTCCCATGTACTAGTTCATAAAAAAATTTCCAATCAACTTTAAAGATTATAGCATGTTCTCAGATGATAACTCAATTAGTTTAGAAGTCAATAGTAAAAAAGGTAAATGTTAAAAGTCTCCATAAATAGGAAATGTGATGTAATTCACAATTCCATGTATTTCCAATAAAAATGTTAATAAGATGCATTTATTGATGAATTACAGATCTTGACAAGGCGAGTCTAAAATTTATATGAAGGACAAAAGTCCTAAAACAGCCAGAACACTTGTGAGGAATAAAAAGTAAGGAGATTTGTCCTGTAGATAGTAAGATTTCCTATAAAACAATAGTAATTAACAAAATGGGACACTGATCTAGGTACTGAGGGAGCTTCAGAAGAGGAGGGGCCAGAAAATATACATAAAAGAGGCGGCTTTGCAAGATATTGCCCACAGAAAGGCTTATTTAATAAATGGTGCTTGAAATTTGGCTATCCATCAAGAACCCCCCCCCCAACAAAACTGAATCTCTATCTTATATAATACATAAAAATCAATTACAAACGGAATATATTTTGATGTGTAAGGCAAAGCTTTAAAACATTCAGAAAAACAATTTATAAACCTAACACCTAGATGATATTTGGTAGAAAAATTTTTTTAAACAAGATCCACAGACATATAAAACTCATCATAAAAATAAAAGATTGATACATTTGACACACTAAATTGATAATTAATGTTAATTATCAAATAAAATCATAGAGAAAATTAAAAGAGAAACAAAATTTGGGAGAAAATATATGGACTCCCGTTACATATATATGAATACGTATATGAATTATATTCTCAATCTTTATGCATATACAGATATTCATTTTCAACATTTTATATTGTGATGATTATATGAAAGAAATGACTGTCTCAAAACACAACTATGGCTTTGTCAATAGATATTCTTTTGAACTACATTATTAGATAATTGAAGCGAGATGGATGAGTACACACTGCCGTCACTTCCTGAATGAATGTCAAGAGGTTGATTAAAACTGCGCTGGCAATACTGCATTTAAAATGCAAGAATGTTCTTAAGAAAATGTATTTCTCAGGATCTTTATGAGACATGCCCCCCAAAAAATGAATTTTAAAGAGCCTTAGTAACCACGGATCTAATAGTTTTTAAAACAGCATTTGGTATGACTTGCTTTGCTAAATAAAAAAATTTTTTGTAACTCTTAATAGTTTTAATTCAAAATTCTTACCCTAAAACTTAATGAAGGGAGAAGAAATACATACTTTTCTTAATAAAATTTATAGAATATCTTTATATGATCCTGAAATTATAGTATAAATACAATTCGCCAAAAGCTTTTAAATGGGTTAAAATTGTTTCTGCAATGGTTGGTCAAATCACTTCACCGCATCCTTATCTCTATCATGTTTCCCTCAGAGTTGATATTATACCATTTCTCTATGCCAACTAACGTTATACAATTTCTCATTTATTATAGCACGCCAATTTGCTGCAGTTTTCCACCCCACACAATACCACTGCTCTTGCTGTTTGAACTACAAAGAGGAACAATAGCTTGGTACATCTGAGTTAAATAGCAAGCGTTTAAGAGAACTGGTCTTTACTCATACAGATTCCAACCCTGGCACTCCTCCCAGCCACTAAACTGACTCTCCAAGAATCCACACTCCACCCTTCCCCACAAGCTCCCCTCACTCCTTCCTTTTCTTTCCTTGGTAATGTGAGGGTACTGACAGTGCAGGCACTGTTCTTCATAGAACGAATATGAGAACATATTGAGATAACGCATATAAATAGTTAAGCCCAATGTCTGTATATAGTTGAGGCTGTAGCAAGTTGCTACAATGCTAATGAAAATGGTATCTAATTTAACAAAAATAACCAGCAGTTATTGAACCCCTAATAAGTACAGACATTGGGCTTACAGAAGGATTCTTCTCTTTCATTAAGTTTTAGGGCATGCATATTGAATAAAAATTATTATCAGTTACAAACACCGGTCCCAGGATTCTGTCACAATAAAGCATGTGTACCTCTTCAGGGCATCCACTGTCCACCCAGTCCTGCCGATGACGATCAAATCCACTGGAACATCTTCAAAGAAGACCACATTGCAGTTCAGAAAAGAAAGGATGGGGTGCAGGGTGGTGGACAGAAATTAAAAGAAAAAGATTAGTAAGTAGTTCATTCTCACATTTTCAGTTTAGCATAACATTAACTCTTCTATAGAACTGGCAACTGGAGAAGCAGTGAAATATTTAGAGGGTTATTAAGTAATCACTCCCTCCTTGAGGTGTCACTGTTAGGATCACACATGGCAACAAAATCACCATTAAGGCAAAGCGCACAGTACAGAATACCCAGATACCTGCACACAGATAAGACCAACTGCTATTCTATGAAGTGGATTTTCTTTTAATCTGTATTTTTTTTCTCATCATTAAAACAAATAAATACAGGCTTCTTTTTTTTTTAATATAGTATTTCATGATTTCAGGTTCATTCCTCCATTCAAGACCCACCATCACACAAACTCTTCCTCTATTGTGCAGTAAAATGTTAACTTAGCAGTTGTGGGGTTTTCAAACCCTGCATGTTCCAAAGAAAAGACTGGCCCTTGACCTTCTCTTGAGGGGTAACCTCTCATCTCCTGGACTATCCTGCCTATTAAGAGTGTCTACCCTTGGGTCTTGTGCTATGCGGATAGTTTATGCTGACAATTTGATTTATTGTGAATGTCTGACTTTATTTACATGGCCTAGGACCCTGGGCCATTCTGAAACAGTTTGACTCTTGGGAGAGCTGAATACTGGAAAAGATTAGTCACAGGGGCGTTCTATCCCAATGGATGAACCCTTAATAAAAACCCTGGAGACCAAGCTTGGGTGAGCTTCCTTGGTTTAGCAATACTTGTTGTCTGTTATCGTACATTGTCATTGGAGGAATTAAGTACTATCTGTATAACTTCACTGGGAGAAGACAACTGGCAACTTGTACTGGTCTTTCCTGGATTCCACCCTATGTGCATTTCACCTTTGCTGATTTTAACTCATCTCTTTTTCCTGTGACAACCTGGAGTATACAGTTTTTCTGAGTTCTGTGAGTCCTTCTAGTGAATCACGGAGTCCAAGTATCTTCTTGGGGACACTCAATTGCACTAGAAATACATCATGTCTAAAAGCATCATGTTACTAAGACTTTGTTCACTCATACTGTCTTCCTTAACTGAAATAATTTTCTGTCTTCCCTACCTACTCTTACAGAGCCCAATAATTCTCCAAGACCCAGAAATTACTATCCAAAGTCTGATAAAGCATTGCTACCATAGTTATTCCTTTTAGAAGATTTCAGTTATCTATGGTTAACTGTGGTCTGAAAATAAGTGAGTACAGTACAATAAGATATTTTGAGAGAGGAAAAGTTATATTCATATGACTTTTATTACACTATATTGTTATAATTGTTGTACTTCATTACCAGTTTTTAATTTCCATGGTGTCTAATTTGTAAGTTAAACTTTATCATTGGTATGTATATACAGGAGAAAACATAGTATATATAGAGTTTGGTATTATCCATTAAAAGTCTTGGAGAAGGGGGGCTACTGTATTGCTGTGATCACAACTTACTTTAATATTATTTCCTCCTTTATGAAAAATCTCATGTATTTATGTCTTAATTACCAAACTTAATTGAGAATATTTGAAACCTAGGGTCTTATATTGATCATATTATCCAGTATATCTGACACAGAGTATCTTTCTCATGTGAAAAATTCCAACTATTTTGTCAGTTCACTGACATTTAAGACATACATTGACCCTCAATATTAATATATAAACAAGTCTGATACACTTTGGCTGTGTCCCCACCCAAATCTCATCTGGAATTGTAGCTCCCATAATTTCCTTGTATTGTGGGAGGGACTTGGTGGGAGATAATTTAATCATGGGGGCAGTTTCCACTGTACTATTCTCAAGAGAGGGAATAAGTCTCACGAGATCTGATGATTTTATACAGGGTTTCCCCTTTTGCTTGGCTCTCATTCTCTCTTGTCTGTGCCATGTAAGACGTGCCTTTTGCCTTCCACCATGATTGTGAGGCCACCCCAACCATGGGGAACTATAAGTCCATTAAATGTCTTTTTCTTTATAAAGTTCCCAGTATGGGATATGTCATTATCAGCAGTGTGAAATGGACTAATACAATATATCTAAATATAATATATAAAAATCCATTTAATTCAGTTACTCTAAATAGATACCTATATAGTTTTCAAAATAAATGAAAACTGTTCAACTTTTGCCTTATATTTTCTTACAGTGTTACAAATTTCTCACAGTGTTACTTTATAACCTTTTAAAAAAATTTTTAACTTGTTTTGCCAAGAGTCCACATGATAGCTCTTTCTAAGAATCCTTGCCAGAGATTATGTACCACGGGATGAACAAGCATAATTTAATTCAAGTGGAATGTGAAAACAACCCTCCTGTCAACAAAATGGACCGTATCTCTCATTCTCTCAGGACGTGATCCATTGAAGTTAAGCTATTTTATGCCTACCATCTGTACTGAACAAGCTTAAGTGTGGAGTAAACATCAGTGTGGGATTTGACATCCCAAATTTGAGAATCCCCAGTTGGCCAAGGCCATCTCAGGTTACCCAATGAGATTCTGATGAGTTGTGTCTAATTCCAGATGAGTTAGATGAATGCTCCTTCCTATATTTTCCTTTCGAGTTTGTTTAAACATTGAAGAATGTACGGACATTCTGTTTTGGAAGATGGGGAGGTATCAATTTTCTACCAAAAAAAAAAAAATTTCTTGGGAGCCACCTGATTTCTGTTCCATTGAATCATAACCGTAATTCAATGGAACAGAACTTTCTTTAAACATGATTTGTATTCACTTATTCTGTTTCAAATATACCCAAAGTCAATGGGATGTACTAACTTTTACCTTATATTTTAATGAGACAGTGCCAAATCTTAAATTTGCATATCAACTGAAATTTTATCTTGGAATTAGTCCTTTACATTGTTAAATTAATCCCAGGGAAAAGCACAGAAATGCAGTTTGCTTGATTTATTAAATAATCACCAAATTATGTTGTGTGAAATTAGGTTCTACTGAAAATATGAATCAATTAAGTCATCATTGATTTATTGACAATCAATTTCTTAATAATTGAAATTTACTAAGGACTAGCGCAGAAAAAACAGAAACGCAAAACAAGTAAGACTTGGTTTGAAAAGGTCATGCTTTTTTGTAGCATATAATGTCTTAAAAATGAATAAAACTGGATCCTGTCATTTTAGCATTTGTTAGAGCCCAGTAATCTAAATAGCATCCAAAATCAATTATAAGCACAAGAATGTGTGTGACAGAGTTGTAAAAACCACTAAAAAAAGTCACCTTTATATTATTTCTGCATTCTAAATAAACCAAAAATCGCTTTTGAGAACACTTTCCTGTCTCCGCTGAGCTGCTCTGTGTATGCGCCTGTGTGTGTGTGTGTGTGTGTGTGTGTGTGTGAGCTTCGTGTGTATGTGTCTGTGTTTATAGCACAATCACATTAACCATGTCACTCTCCAGCACATTGTTTTCCAACATTTTTAACTGTTATTCACAAAAAGGATCTCCCACATTGCACTCAGTCACCTGGGATTCCTGTCCAAAAGAAAATTCTTGGGTCTAACTGAATAAGACTCTCTGACAACTGGGACCCAGCCATTTTTATTGCAAACAAACACCTTCAGGGCATTCGCACCACACTGACTTCCTGTACAATATGTTCAGGCCTCTTGCTCACTCCTGTAGTCTATGCTCTGCAACCCATTCGTACCCTCCTTTTGCTCTGAGAACAGCAAATCTTTTTCCCTTCCATGAAGGTTCTATGCTCTTTCACGATTCTGCCTTTGAAGACGCTATTACATACAGCTGGCCTACCCAACTGGCAAACCCAAACCAACTCAACCCCAATCTCCTCCAAGAAAAAGCTCCTTCACCTTCCACCCAGCAGAGTCAGCAACCCTTGCTCAGAGATGCCCCAATACCAAGTGCAAACGTCCACTATTATACTACAATTAGTTGCTTTTGAGTTTATCTTACAAAGCTTTCAGGTTAGTTAGTATTTTGGCTTGGGTATAAAATAGGCGTGTGATCTTGTTATTTTTCTTTTTCCTTTTTATTTTTGAATGATTTATTGTATGTCAATAAATTATTACTATATATATTTACGGGGTAGTATCAGATAATATGTGATATGATACATGTATGCAATGAGAAATGATTAAATCAAGCTAATTAATATAATCATTATCTCAGATACTGATCTTTTTGTGATGACGACGTTTGAAATTTACCCCCTAAGCAATTTTGAAACATATACTAGACTACATATATAATACACTATAGTCATAGTATACAATATGTGATATATATGTACAGTGAAAATATACAAATACTCAAAAGATACAATATGCTATACTGTTTTGTGCAATAGATCTTAAGAAATTTATTCCTCCTTTCTAACTGAAATGTTGTGCTCTCAAGTTATTTTTCCTTTCTAATCTGTTTCCTCATCTGCAAAATGAGGTGGAGGAGGTTATATAAGGATTAAAAGTTCAGTATTTGTCTAGTAAAGATTAAGTAAAGGTTAGCTGGTTTAATATCTAATTATACCTTTATACCTAATAATACCTTTGGTATATGGTATGCATGTACCAAATTTGACTATCATAGAAAAATGAATAAATGAAGTTTTCACTTCATAGACAGGATTTAGAAAATGTATAGGAATTAATTCTATGTATCAAATTAATGTAAGATGTGTTTTATAATATAAAGTTCCTTATCATATTCTGGAATTAGTATCATAGAATATTATGAGAGAAAAATATAAGTTGCTCTCACATATGGGCCAAATCTTTATTCAAAATGGACAGAAATTACATGGTTTTGTACATATTTCTCACATAATTGATTTCAACAAAATATGAAATCCTAACTAAAGTTTTTCATGTTTTTATGTCCAAGTTATTCTCTTCTCATAATTATCTAATTCCAAAACAAATTAATAGAGAGCTATATAGTACTTCAAATTAATTATACTAATTTCCACTCAATTTCAAAGGTGTGTTGATTTCAAAGCCCCCAGGGAATGTATTAAGAGAATCCCATTAAATAAGGCAGCCTAGAAAACAAACAACATTCTCCCAGTTTGTGGCATGTATCAATTCAGCAGATAAAATTTATGTCAGTTTTGGGGAAAGAATTTAAGAAATAGGAATTATTTTGCAAGTGTAATATATTCATATGTAGGAAATAGAGTAAATGTTAAAATATTCTTCCGATTTTGTCATCTCATTTTAAAAAATACTCATATTGGGCCAGGCACGGGAGTCATGCCTATAATCCCAGCATTTTGGGAGGCCAAGGGAGGAGGATCTCTTGAGCTCAGGAGTTCAAGACCGGTGAGAGTAGCCTGTCAAAACCCTGTCTCTACAAAAAATAGAAAAATTAGCCGGGCATAGTGGTGCATGCCTGTAGTGCCAGGTACTGGGAGGCTGAAGTGGAAGGATTGCCTGAGTGGAGGAGGTTGAAGCTGCAGTGAGCCATTATTATGCCACTGCACTCCAGCCTGGCCAACAGAGCAAGACTCTGTCTTGAAAAAAAAAATCATGTCTTATTTGTCTCTCCTCCAAATAATAGGCAAAAAAGGCATTTCCATTACTTTTTAGCTGTTATCCTATCTTGAAGTGCTAGAATTTCCAACAAAGAAAATGATTTTTTAATTGCCTTTGCATGCTGGAGTTCTTCCTCCTGTGAATGTTACCTCCTGGTATCTAGTCTGATTTCAGTTTTGGAGTCTGTAGGATAGGAAATAGGTGACACTGGTTAAAGCTACAATATTTAGTCTTATCTGGAAATAGGTGACTCTTCTCATAAATCATTCTGATTAAAAGCCATGGATGATGTCGGCAAAATGTCCTTATTTGTGCATTTTCAGGGCTTTACAGAAATTACAAACATATAAAAAGGTAGACTGAAATACAAGTTGAAATTGTGATGCATAAAAACACAGCCAATTATACTTTGGGACAATCCACTAAACCCAGATTAGAAAACAGCAATTCTAGCTAGATTATTAAATACTTTGGTATTTATTTTTTGCTTACATTTTAAAAATTTCTTAGCATGCTACTTAGAATGGGAAAGAAAATGAAGTATTGATTCTTTTGAAAATAGTTAAAACTTGCTGTATTTGACTCTAAAGACTTGACTGATTTGTTTCCAATACTATTCTCACAGTAAAATCCAATTTCTAACTTTGCTACCTGTGTAACTTTCAAGTGATGCCAGTACATATAGAAATATGCTGGCTAAGGGAGTTTTAAATGGTGCAAGTTTGGCTGAGGACTGACTTACACAATCCTTCTTTACAGAGCATTGCAGCTTCATTAATTTCACAAGTTTAAGTCCCTCGCTTGGTTATTGTGCTTGTTACATTTTTAAAAACCAGCAGTCGCGGATATAGTGAAATCTGAATTCCTCAGTGACTTTCAGTGCAGTTTCACCTGCATCAAGTGGAATGGGAACGCAATGGCAACATAAAGTATGAGATTTCTGAAATCTTCAATTAAAACTGCTTCAAAATAGAGGCTTTGAACCCCTTTAGAATAAATAATACTAAGAAGTATATTTAACATTGTGTTTGGGTATTTACATGCCTATCTGTGTATACATACTGAAGCTAAATATTCATTGCAATGTTTTTTTTCTCTTGTTTCATTTTTCTAAAGATCCACAGAAAGCACAGATATGTTTTCTATTTCATTATATTTCATTAAAAAATGCTGGTGGTAACCCACTGGGTGAAAATGCTGAACTGCAACCCTCAATTTGAAAAATACTGTACGATAAATAATTTGAAATCTAAATAATATGTATACTTTAAATAGCATTGGCTGGTTTTAAAAATAACCATTTAGAAAGAAATGTACAAAAAAATTAAAAACAAACCACAAGAGGAGTATCTCAATGCTAAGAGAGTGTTAGTTTTACGTTCAACCTTGTCTTTATTTAATGTACATTTACTTAAACCAATAAATTAATCAATTAATTGAAATCACAACATGTAATAGCTTGCTTTTCCAAGTTGATATTAGAGTCCAGGCGTTTTCCTATGAGGTACATAGTTATGTTTTGGTACATACAATGTATAGTGGTCAGATCAGATTAACTGGCATGTCCATCATCTCAAACATTTGTCATTTCTTTCTGTTAGGAACATTCAGTATTCTCCTTCTAAATATTTGAAAATACATATTATTGTTAATTATATTATGCTATAGCATTATTGTTAGCTACATTGTTATTATATGTTATTATATGGGTTATACTGTAATGTAGTTCTATATGGTTAAAATCATTGTAGGATGATATATTCATATGTAGGAAATAATGACATGTTGACAAATTATAATTGCATCACCCTAAAGTGTAATCCTACAGGATTACATCATCCTACAGGGGCATATAACATTAGAACTTACTCCTTCTATCTAGCTATAATTTATGTTCTTCATATCCAAATCTCTCCCTTTCTCCCTCTTTCACCTACTCTTTCCAGTCTTGAGTATTCATTTTTCTGCTTTCTATTTCCATAAAATCACCCTTTTTATTTTAAAGAGTCTACATATGACTGAGAATGTGTGGTATTAAACTTTCTGTTCTGGACTTGAAATAAGTGAAATACTTAATATAATGTTCTTCAGTTCCATCCATGTTACTTTGAATGATAGGATTTCCTTCTTTATAAGGCTGAGTAGTATCCTACTGTGTAAATGTATCACATTTCTTTATCCATTGGTCTGTTGTTTGACAGCTAGGTTAATTCCATATATTGGTTATTGTGAATAGTGCTGCAGTAAACATGTGGGTGGAGATGTCTCTTTAATATACTGGTTTCCTTTCCTTTGCATCAGTGTCTGGTAGCGGGATTGCTAGATTATCTGGTTTTGAAGGAAGACAAAGACTGCAATTAGATAAATGGTTTTGTTTCTTCTAATTGTGTATAAATGAATGAAATATTGCATTTTTTTAATTTAGAAAAAGATAATTATATTTATTGTTACATTATTTCTAAGAGTATAATTAATTATTTTTGTAGATTTTTGGCATCTATGATTAAAAGTGACTATTCCCTTAAACAACACTGCCATATTTCCGCTTAACTAAAAGTATAACTTCAGAGTCTTGTGGCTAGGCAGAAAACTAGCACATCCTGAAGAATTTGGGGGCATATTGCACCATATTAGAAAAAAATGTCCAACTTTGCCACACCTGACTTTCTTTTTAAGTGCAGGCACTAAGAACAATGGAGCCTCTAGCCTTGAATTAACAATTAACAAGCTGATTAGTAATTTCCAAAATGCTTCTGGGGTACTTCCAGAAAAAGCCACATATAACATGGCTATACTGGGAAGAAATGAGGGAAAAAGTGCAAGTTAACTAACAGTGTTTGAACATGAAATGGTTGACATGAACCATATTCAACAACTGTCTGTTACGTAATTCTCACCTCAACTTGACCACTATTTCTGAAAAATTTTCCCATTTAACAACTGCAAAACTTGAGGCTGTATTATTTAGTGGAAGGCACATGAACTTGAGAATTGCATGCATAAAACTGGGGCCGGCATCTCTCTCTCTGCCATCTATTGGAGTTTACTGCAAGCTACCTACAGCAAGCTGTTATTTGATAGTCATTTTCAGTAACATAGAGATGATGAAATCTATCTTTGCTGGGTTTGGGTGTATATTAACTGAGATAATGTAGACAAGGCACTCTTTTGGTGTTTTACATAGAAGGTGCTCAACAAATGTCAGTGACTTTATTGTATACCCTTCATGGCACCTAGCACAGGTCAAGAAGGGCTTACAAAAAGTGCTTATTGAAAAAAGGATATTATAATCTGACACATACCGAAAACCTATAGAAAATCCTCCCAGTCCTGACCCAGGACTTTAGCCCCGTTAGCCAAAGAAATCATTTCTAAGACAGGGAGGGGAAATCCTCTCTTTTTGATAGATGAATTCTATCAAAATCTAAAAGTTCCTTGCCAGCATCAAACTTTGCTATTTTGGAAGGACAGAAATGAGAGTTAAGTTTTCCAGGAAAGAAAGAAAAAAATGATCTCTTCTGATGGCTGTGAGCTCGGAAGCAAACACCCAGTAACAAATAAAACTACTGGAAGTTTCGGGATTCCGTTTTGGACAGCTTTTCTTAAAAATTCTTGATGTCATACCAAATGTTATACCTGAATTGCACCTTTAAATGAGTAAAAGGAAACAAAAAAGAAATGTAACTTTTACTTTGTTGGTGCTTTGGAAAAAGGAATGTAAAATCTTAGGGGTTTCGATGTGTTGTGCCGCTATAAAACGCTATCCTGTTGTCAATACATTTTTTTCAAATGGCTTCTGGTGTTTTAGGGTTGCCTATCTTCCTCAGGAACATCGACCATGAGTGAATCGACTCACCTCTGTTCTGCCAAGAAGGCAAAGTTGGATTGTGGAGCAGAACTAGAAATTATTTTAGATAAGACAACTGTCTCATCAAAGAAATATCTTTTTCCTAATTTTTTTACTACAAATAAGCTACAAATTTAACCAGGAGTGTTGAGAATCACAGAGAGATGGATAAAGACAGTATTTCTAGTTTCTCCGAGAACCAGCGTAAACTTTACTCTGGTTTTGAACCATAAACATTTAAAAAATTCTATAAATGAACAGAGAAGACCATTATCGTTGCCCAGATCTCTTAAAGAAAGGCAACCAACACACTTCCCAGAAAAATAAATGGCTTTCAATTGCACTCCCTCCACCACCTCCTTGCTTAAGAGGCAAATCATTTCTAATCACAGCTGATTTGGGTCCTTGGAAATAATCTGCAGAAATAACGGCTGGGTGGATTAACCAGGAAAACATGCATGAATCACGGATCTTCAAGCTCTGTCTAGAGTTCAAGGTTCAGTTTTGCAGAGTCTCTCCAGGGCTGTGGTAGCCCTCTCAGTGGAGGACAGGGACCAACTTGGCTGTGAAGCCCAGACCACAGACTGCACCCAAGATGATCTCATCTTATCTGTTTTATATTTGGAGTTTTATTTTTCAAAAATGTTTCTCCAGCTTAAGGAAAAAAACAATTTGAGAACCACTTTATGAAATCATTTGTTCCCTTCACCCTATTAATTTATCTAGGCTTGCTATGATTATCTTTTATAATGTAATGAAATCTTTCAGATAAGCACTATGAGCTCCCTTAAAATAATGTAATATTGATAGGGGACTACAAGAAGAGAAGCACCTTTTTTTCTCCGGATGTCCCTAGAAGATGCAATGCAAGGGAGTATAATGCCAGATAACAGTAATTGAACAAAGCTTACAAAAATCAGCAGAACATTGTCTCATGAAAGACATCTCTTTAATGAAATTGATTCTAAATCTTTCAAAAGATACATTTGTGAGATAACTTTTCTAAGTACCAATAAGCACCAGATTAAATTAGAATATCTTTTAATATATATGTGGTAGTCCATATTAGTTTCCATTGTTCAATTTCATTAATGGTATATTCAGCTTTGTCATCTGAACTCTTAAGATTGATTATTCCAAGTAGAAGTGAATTAATTTCAGTAGAAACACTTTTCCAAGGCTTACAGAGTTTGCTACAAGGTTACCAAGTTGATATCCTTAATATTTTAAAAACTTTATGCTTGAGAATTTTAAGTATACACACACACACACACACACACACACACACACACACACACACACACACAGCTGAGTTCAATTTGCCTCTTGAAGTCTAAGTTAATAACGATGCTTAAAAAACAATGCTTAAAAATGCTGTTTAGTAGTGCCTTTAGTATACAGAAAGCTTTGTTTTTCTTTCAAAATTCTTCTTATACCTTCTTTATCATACGTGTGTGAGCTTGCCTTGGTCAGTTTCTAAAATTGTACCAGGCTCAGGTCCTTAAGTAGATTGCCAACAAAGAATTAGTAAACACATTCCACTTTAAAGCATGATTCTGGTCATAAAACAGTATTCTTCCATATTTCCTTGCTTTTTCTACATCGGATTTGTCAGGTATATAAAATATCAAATTACTAAATGCTAATTCCATTAGAGTGTTATGCAGCTCATGTGTACTAATGTTCTATGTCTTATTAAAGACAGCACTAAAAAAAAAAAAAAAGGATTTTAACAATTTAAAGGCTGGAAAACTGCCTTTATATCCAGGCTGGACTTGCAAGGACTAGTGCAAAATGAAAACACAAGGCCCATGCTCAGAAACGAAGACTTTCAAGGCAGCAACAGCAGAGCATTAAAGCAAATGCGGTGTGCTTCTGTGTGCAGGGCCCTGTGTGACTGAGCAGGCTGCACAGTCATGAAGCCGCCCTTCGGATCACTTACCAGCCAGAACCAACAGACAAAGTAAAATATTCTTTACCCATCTCTCACTTTTTCTTCATCTTGCACCTCAAGTTTTAGCCAAATTAACTTTTGAATTCTTTGAAGGTGTCTAAATTTGGGTTCCCAGAAAGGTGTATTTACTCTCAGGTGATTTTTTGAGGAAGTGCTCCAGGGAGGCCGGTAAGAGCCTGGAGGAAGCAGGACAGGCAAAGGGGGAAGCTGAGCAAATGTGTCATCTTTCATTTCTCTCTCTTTCTCTCTTTTTTTTTTTTTTTTTTTTATTTTGCTGTGTTTCCGTCTTGCTATGTTTCCCAGGCTGGTCTCAAACTCCTAGGCTCAAGCAATCCTCCCATTGCAGCCTTCTGAGTAGCCCAGCCAAGTGTGCTCTCTTGGTCCATAAAGGGAAGGCTTCAGCTTGAGTCCCCAAGGGAACTCAAGTGTAATTCCATATCAGAGTTATCCCAAGCTAAGGTAAGGGTGCTGGGCTTTCACATCCAGGGCACTGACTAGTATTAGTTAATAGCTGCCTAGTGCCTCTGGGCAAAGCTGCTGGACTCCTGAAGACTAGCAGCAGGTTCTGGCCATTGAAAGGCAGGGAGTGTGATGCTCCCCTCCCTGTATCCATGCGTTCTCATTGTTCAACACCCGCCTATGAGTGAGAACGTGTGTTGTTTGATTTTCTTTTCTTGTGTCAGTTTGCTGAGAATGATGGTTTCCAGGTTCATCCATGTCCCTACAAAGGACATGAACTCATCGTTTTTGATGGCTGCATAGTATTCCATGGTGTATATGTATCACATTTTTCCTGTCCAGTCTATCGTTGATGGGCATTTGAGTTGGTTCCAGGTCTTTGCTATTGTAAACAGTGCTGCAATGAACATTCGTGTGCACGTGTCCTTATAGTAGAACAATTTATAATCCTTTGGATATATACCCAGTAATGGGATTGCTGGGTCAAATGGAATTTCTATTTGTAGGTCCTTGAGGAATTGCCACACTGTCTTCCACAATGGTTGAACAAACTTACACTCCCACCAACAGTGTAAAAGTGTTCCTATTTCTCCACATCCTGTCCACCCAGCTACTTAGGAGGCTGAGGCAGATTTTTTAATGATCGCCATTCTAACTGGCGTGAGATGGTATCTCAATGTGGTTTTGATTTGCATTTGTCTAACGACCAGTGATGATGAGTATTTTTGCTTATGTTTGTTGGTCTCATGTATGTCTTCTTTTGTAAAGTGTCTGTTCATGTCCTTTGCCCACTTTTGAATGGGCTTGTTTGTTTTTTTCTTGTAAATCTGTTTTAGTTCTTTGTAGATTCTGGATATCAGCCCTTTGTCAGATTTGTAGATTGCAAAAGTTTTTTCCCATTCTATTGGTTGCTGATTCACTCTAATGACTGTTTCTTTTGCTGTGCAGAAGCTGTGGAGTTTGATTAGGTCCCATTTGTCTANAAAAAAAAAAAAAAGGATTTTAACAATTTGGGTGTGAAGCAATTTTCTCCTTCATAAAATACAGTTAATGTCATCTTATGTTAACAGAAGCATTCTTAGACTTGTAGTTTTTTCCTAAATTTTGCTTTTAATGCAACTGACTTAGAATTTCGGAGCACACCCCTTTCACCCAGACAGAAAAATATTTAAACCAAGAGCTATGTAAGCATATGTAGAATGCATATGTAGTGTAGAATCTTCATGTTGTCTCTCCTTCGTTTATAACACCCATCAGCTCAACAACTTCAAAATCATTTCTATCATTCATTTGCGAACACTATTGCATCAATCTGACTTACTCCTTCACTTGCTGTCTGCTGTTTCCTTTAAGTAATACTCATTAAAAGTGTTTATATACCATACTACCACTGTTTACTCCATTAAACCCTGTAAAACCAGATAGCCAATGATTTTTTTCAAACTAGATCATTATGATTACATATTTACCTTTTTTCCATTAATCAATACATTTGTTACATATCCTCCATTTATCTGGCAAACTTGTCCTGTAACAGGCCAGATGCGGTGAATATTCTGGGCTTACAGGTCATACAGTTTGTGTCACAAGAATTCCATTGTAGAGAATAATTGCACTAATGTAGAAATGCTAGTTCTCCTTAGGTTCTGAACGTACCAAATGAAATAAAATCTTAGACAAGAGCAGGGACTGAAGGACAACCAGAAATACCAGCAGAGTGCTAGGGAGGGAGGCCATATAATTTATAGGGCAAACCACGATATGTTTGCAAGAGAAAGGAGGCATTCACTGGCTAAATGAGACATTAGGACAAGAAACCTAAGGCATGTGGTGTACAGGGAATTAATCTGATTCTCATCCTTCACAGAAAACATTGGTGTTTTTACAGATTCCGTGTTCAATTTCAGACAGCCTTTTTAACCAAGTTTTCTTGTATGCTTATTTCCTAACATGAACGCATTCTTGTCTACTTTGTTATTTTAGATAATGTAGGTTTATGCTTTCAACTAAAATCTTAAATGTCTGAAAAATTTTCAGCCCATTTTTTTCTAAAATATAACATCAAAGATTATTCTCTTTTCGTAGGTGATGTGTCTGGCTCTATGTGGGTGCTACAGAAATACAAATATATGTTCCACTTTCTGATCTATGAGTAGAAAATGTTGCAGAAAAAGTGATATAAAAATCATGCAAAATAACAAATTCTTCAAACACCATTTTCGCTACATGCCATTTTAATTAATTATTCAGAAATCTTTTTTATAACTCTGTGTGTGCTATTTTTATTACTTTGTCCAGTCTGTGGTTTTAATTTTTTTATGAGGACCCTACCTTGTCAATTATGCACTTTGCAATAACCTCAATTATTTTCAAAGGCAATTTTATATGTATCTTTTATAACAAGCCATTGGAATAATTTTGAATGGAGGTTAATATAACTAAGCTAATAAAACCTTTAGAGTAGGCCAGGAAGGGCTTCTTCCTCTTTCCTGATGGACACCACTGCTTAGGGTTGCTTAGCCAGTCTATGCACATACTTGGTAAGGCTACATATAGCAAACATTTCAACCTTAGCATTTACTTTTTCATTTCTCCTAACATTCATCCAGCCTACAAAAAAATTACTTTAAGTCCTGCCTCCACCAATTCCTAGTTTCATAACCTTGGGTAAGCTTTATTACCTTCCTGATTCTCATTGACTTAATTTGTAAAACAGGAACCTAACTCTCAACTCTTCATGCAATTGTAAGGTTTGAGATCCAATAATTAATAGAATTTAGTGGCAGTAAAGCCTTTCATGGGCTTTGTGGCACATAGTAAATACAAAATAAAAGGTAGCTATTATAGATATTTTAAGCATCTCTAGGTATAAGGCAGGCCTACCCTTAAAATAACTCTCCTGTCCTTTCTTACAAAGCTCCTGTGATTTAAAATCAGCAAAAGCAGCAGGCAATCTGAGCAGTGATAAAAGAAACTTATGTGTTAGTGGAGTGCAGGGAAGGGATAGAATAAATCTGATGAGGGCATGGGTCAATACAGAGGTCGTCTCTGGTGCTCAGAAGACATTATTTTAGAAATATAAAATCTGTATATTTTTCAGAAAACCTATCATTAGAAAGTGTCGCAGCCAAGGTCGTGATTCATGGAGAGAATAAGAACAGCACTTCCTTGACTGTGAAGTGTCATCGAAGAAAAAATTCAAGAACTGAGGATAAAAGTAAAAGTGGCTTTCTAGAAAGGAGAAAAAAATTAGTCTCATTAATCCAGAATCTGCCAATCGCTTTCTATAATATCCCAGAAAGGAAAAGTTGAATATTGACCTTTGTTCAACCAATAAATCTTATTTTTATGTTGAATTATCATCTTCTTTATTTTGCCTAGTAATATATATTAACTTGATCACATTGGCTTAGGATAACACAGAATGATCCATCCGAATTTCTTGTACTTTTCCATGAATGACAGAATTCCTAGCACATAATTTTCTTCAAAGGTCTTTGCAGGTCTTCTTCATGGGTAAGACTGCATTTCCGACTCAGAACTGGACAGAAAATAAACTCTTTGGCATTTAGAAAACATTGTCAAAAATCTTAAATAGGACGTTCCTATTAAGAAATATAAAATAGTCATATTTGCATTTTCTGGGGGTAGCTTTTAACAAAAGTGAAAAGTCAGAAACAATCCCAATGACATTTTAATAAGTTTCTTACAACAAATATTAACATGTATTTTAAGTGTTTTTCTGTATTTTAACATTAGATTCCCCATAAAACAATAACTAAAGCATAAACTACTTTTTAAAAATGCTTTCATTTACCATCATACCAACCTTTACAAAAGAAAACTGTTAATCTAAGGTTCATTTTATATTCAATATTCAATTTTTAACAGATGCCTACTGTGAGCTTTGCCTTTTGTTTTTAAATTTTTATTTTCTTGTTCTCTAAGGATCATAATTTTTTCCATGCCAATTTAGCACCCACTGTTTTAAAAGTGAACAAATGCAATTTGATTTTTGGACAATTAACTTCTGATTATTTCCAGGGGAACTCATTTTATTAGTGCAAGCAAGCAAAAACAACGAAATATATAATTTTCACTAAATGCTCCATTTTTAGATACTCCGTATATGTTTGTTGGATTGAATTTGTTGAAGTCTAGCCTTTCTACATTATAACCATATAAAGTGCAGCCACTACAGTTGGTTAACACATAAACAAAACTTTAAAATCACTTGGATCATTTTGAAAAAGCAATTATAACCATATGTGATGCTAAATAATTCTACAGACTTTATCTCCAGTTTGCCAAACGGTACTCAGATGGGAAGCACACATTGCATTTGCTGACTGGAAAATCAAAGATGACTTAAGAGGATGCCTTCATATTTCAGGTGGGACTTAGTTATTAGGAGACTTGGCTTAAGCACCTATTTCTTTAGAGTTTGGAAAAAAGAAAACTGGTTTCTACTCTTTATTCACGTCCCTCATTAAAGACTGGCAGATGGCTCAGTGGCCAAAAGAAGACAGAGACCAAAATGCAAAATAGATGAATAGGTAGAAGATGCTAGAAATGTAACTATAAATATACAGAGTTCAATACTATTAGTATTTTGAAAAAAGGCAAGAATTACATGCATGTTACATCCATCATCTAGTAAGTCAAGTACTATCTTTCCAGAGGAATGTTAGCTAGTCTATAGATTCAGCATTGATATTTTTCTGCTTCTAAAAAGTTGTTTTGAATTTTTCTGAATACCCAAAGTGTCCAAATAAACTTTAATATCTATTTCCCTCCTTTCTTTTAAAAAGTGTGTTCCTTTGTTTATCGATGGATTTTATTATAGAAAATATGTGCATGTGGGTAAAAATTCAAAGCTTTCAAAGATTTGATTATGGTGAAACGGTAATATGTATTTCTCTTTATGCCAGTTTCTAATCCATGACAGTTTCTCCAAAGGGAAGCCCTGTTACTAGTACCTTAGACAGTTTTCAAAAGGATTTTTTACATCAAAATATATTTCAAAATACTTTCCCATTATGGATAAAATAACATAATACCTCCCTATATTGTTATAGTTGATCCACACAAAAATAATTAGTACACTTTTGTTAAACTTAGGTTTGGGAGGCTCAAAGGAGGCAAAAATAAGCTTTTACTTTGCATTCTAAAAAGACAATCTTGTTTATGCTATATTTCAGAACAAGGTATTTAATAGAAATGCTAATATTCTTTATTAAAATTTAAAAAACTGATAAGGGGTCTTGTACTAAAATACATTCAAAATTCAATTTATCTCTTACAGCATTCCAAGTTAAAAACAACCATCTTAGATGTATGGCATTTTTAGAAGCTCCTTAAATTTCTTTAAAACACTGATTGCCACTTGGATAGCAATAATTTAATATAAACTCAGAACTAAAGAAAGTTCCACTGTTTTTAACTAGTTCACAACATTCTAAAATCTTCTGATTTATTTATTATAAATACTACACTTATTCAAAAGCCTCTTGTTTTCTTTTATCAGGCTCAATTTCATTAGCCCATAATATATTTCAATAACAAATATATCTGCAGAATTTTTTCTATAATATTTCTCAATTCCAAATTAAGAATGAATGAGTGCCTCCACACAACTTAGGCAAAATCTCTGCAGTCTTCCAGGCCCCTTAGCTCAGACATACAAGATCAGCCTTTCTACAGATCTCATCCTAGACTACCTCAGCATTCTCCAAAACAGCTTATTAACAATCTAAATCCCTGGGATCCACTTTGGACCTACTGAATATGAATCTTCTGTGAGCTGTAGAGTAATCTGCATCTTGACAAAATTCTGTGACAATTCTGAGCTGTATTAATATTATGCTGTGAAATAAGCCAGGCACAGAAAGATGGGTACTGCCTGTTCTCAGGCACGTGCAAGCTAAAAATGTTGATCTCATAGAAGTAGCGAATAGAATAATGGTTACTAGAGGTAAGAAAGGATGGAGGAAGGGGGAGATACCAAAAGGGTGGTTAATGAATACAAAGTACACTCAGATAGAAGGAATAAGTTCTAGTGTTCTGTTTGTGGGCAATTAACTTCTAACTATTTTAATATATATTTAGTAACATGTTAAATATATATTTAGTATATATTTAATAATATTCACATTTATTTACACTCATATGCAATGGAGGGGCAACCAGTTGAATATTCTTTTATTATCATTGGACAAACAGCATCTATTCTGTGTGTGTGTGTGTGTGTGTGTGTGTGTGTGTGTGTGTGTATACACTATTATTATTACTATATTTTTTGAGACAAGTCTCATTCTTGTCCCCCAGGCTGGAATGCAATGGCATGATCTGGGCTCACTGCAACCTCTGCCTCTCGGGTTCAAGTGATTCTCCTGCCTCAGCTTCCTGAGTAGCTGGGATTACAGGCACCTGCTACCACACCTGGCTAATTTTTGTATTTTTGTAGAGATGGGGTTTTACCATGTTGGCCAGGCTGGTCTCAAACCCCTGACCTCAGGTGATCCACTACGCTCAGCCTCCCAAAGTGCTGGGATTACAGGTGTGAGCCACTGTGCCCTGGCTAAATATATATTTAATATATATTTAATTGAGTATTGAATATAAAAAGAACCTTAGATTAACAGTTTTCTATTGAAAAGGCTAATATCATGGTAAATGAGAATATTTTACAAATGTAGTTTACAGTTTAGTTATTTGTTTTGTGGAGAATGTGATGTTAAAATATAGAAAGACATTTAAAACACATGTTCATACTCAAGCCAGCTCTTTTAATATTTATGTAAGAAAATTATTTAAATGTCAATAGGATTGTTTCTGATTTTTCACTTTTGTTAAAAGCTATCCCCCAGAAAAGTGAAAATATGACTACTTTTATTTCTTAATAGGAACACCCTACTTAAGATTTTGATGATTTTTCTAAATGCTAAAATATTTATTTTCTGTCCAGTTCTGAGTCAGAGATGCAGTCTTACCCATGAAGAAGACCTGCAAAGAGTTCTGAAGGAAATTTTGTGCTAGGAATTAATATAAAATTTATTGTATATTTTCAAATAGCTAGATGAACAGATTTTACAGGTTCCTAACACCAAGACATAATAAATGTTTGAGGTGATTGATATGCTAATTATACTGATTTGATCATTACACATTGTATACATGTATTAAAATATACTGTACCCTATAAATGTGTATAATTATGATGCGTCAATTAAAGATAATACATGCAAAAAGATCTACAAAAAAGAGACTTTGAGAACTACTGAAATTGGGTTCGTTCAGCTTTAAGGAATATCACAATCGGATATATCTAGATGACACATGGATTTTCCATTCCAGGATATGGAGTAAGCAGGCTTTACTGCTTTGTTTAAGGTGAGCTTGCTATTGCTGGCTGTGCCACTAGGTATCCAACCAGACATTTCACTGTAACTCACCCAAAGTCATAAAACATGGCTTCCTTTACAGTAATATTATTGGGATTTTTTTGAATCTTTTTAATAACTCAGGAATGCTACCTCAATTCTTGAACGCTCCTGAACCTAGGGTACCAGGCAGCTGAGTACCGCCTGACACAGAAAGCCCAAATACACTTACTAAAGAATACACCATTGGATGCAACAATCTCATTACTGGGTATATACTCAAAGGAATATAAATTCTTCTATAATAAAGATACATGCATACATACATTCATTGCAGCACTATTCACAATAGCAAAGACATGAAATCAACTTAAATGTCCATTAATGGTAGACTGAAAAAAGAAAATGTGATACATATACATGATGGAATACTATATGGCCATTAAAAAAGAACAATATCATGTTCTTTGCAGGACCATGGATGAAGCTGGAGTCCATTATACTTAGCAGGCTAACCCAGTAACTGAAAACCAAATACTGTATGTTCTCATTTGTAAGTGGGAGCTGAATATGAGAACAGATGAACACAAAGAGAGGAAAAACACACACAGGGGCCTCCCAAAGGGTGAGGAGTGGGAGGATGGGGAAGATCAGAGAAAATAACTATTGGTTAGTAGGCTTAGTACCTGGTGACAAACTAATCTGTACATCAAACTCCCACGACATGAGTTTACCTATATAACAAACCTGCATATGTACTCCTTAACCTAAAATAAAAGTTAAAGAGAAAAATAATATACTGTAGAGAAAGAATCTCATGTAGTTTAGACCTAGGCTGGTGTGGGTTTCAGACGTATGGGCAATTTATGCACTGTCGCTAACCGCAGACAAAGTTTAGTATTTCTTTGATGGCTTCAATTTGAAATGACAATGGTTCTCTCTCTTCCTGTCTATGATGATTAGGCAGTGTGACAATAAGGTATTCCAATTAATATTTTTCAATTAAATGATTTTGTTAAATCTGATATTTCAGCAAGGACTTTTTTATCAAAGACAAAAATGAATTTTGTCCAAATTATAAATAGATTTGTATTTTTTATTTTAAACCTGGTATTTATACCATGAAAATCATCACATTTTTAGCTCTCGAAATATTACTAATCAGTAATTCTGATAAGTAAAAAGAAGTAGTATCAACTTACAAGGATGTCAGCATATGGGACCCTAGATAGCAAAAGTTTGTGAAACTCTGAATGCTTGCTGAGTTCTAAATGTCTATCTGAAATTAGGGGCCTTGGCAAGCAAAACCTTATCCTATCCCAATCCACTAAAATAAGCCTAAAGTTGTAATTAATTTTGGAACAGTTCCTTTGGGTTTCCTACATGGTTTTCTATTTGATTATTAGGTATGAATTTCAAAACTAATCACTAAAGCGACTTAACTTCCTTATATGAAACAATTACATAAATATATAGTCTAAAAGTAGTTTCGAATATGAACTTAGACCATAATGTCAAAAGGGTTATAAAGAAATGCTTTGACTCTAGGATATAAAAGGTACCTTTGAACAGGAACAATTAAACTGACTCTCTACTGATTTATTTTAATTTACAAATTTTACTCTCAGCCATATATTTCAAGAATATCTGGCTTGTCATTGAATAATTGTGGTATCCTGATTCTCTCCTTTCAATCTTAAAATCCTTAAAGCTAAATTAGACCAAGAGAATGCTTTATAATCATTCCCCGAAGGATGAGCATGGAAGCTGCCCCTTGCTGGAGGGCTAGATTCTACGATAAGTAGGCAAAACTCATATAGAGTCAAATTATGCTTGGAATTCCCTGGATAAGACATTCTTCGAGTGCCCGGCACACTGTCTCTTAATACACACAGTTTTTCCTGTAAAGTCATAATGGACTGTGAGGCCTCAGGTTGACCCTACATAAAGTTGTTGGCTTACTTTTAAAACCTCACGGTATGGAAAATACCCACAGGTTTGTGTGTGTGTGTGTGTGTTTTGTTTTTCTTGTTTTTATTTTTTACTTTAAGTTCTGGGATACATTTGCAGAACATGTCAGATTGTTACGTAGGTATACATGTGCCACGGTGGTTCTGCTGCACCTATCAACACGTCATCTAGATTTTAAGCCCCGAATGCATTAGGTATTTGTCCTAATGCTCTCCCTCTTCTTGCCTCCAACCCCCTGACAAGCCACGGTGTGTGGCTGTTCCCCTCCCTGTGTCCATGTGTTCTCATTGTTCCCACTTATGAGAATCCACTTATGAATGAGAACATTCGGTGTTTGGTTTTCTGTTCCTGTGTTAGTTTGCTGAAAATGATTGTTTCCAGTTTCGTCCATGTCCCTACAGAGGATACACCCATAGTGTGTTTTTAAGCACTAAAGTCACACTCATTGCTGCAAATATACACACTTAAAGGGGCACATAGAAAGAAAACCAGAAGAGAAAGGCATATTCATATCTCTTTGCTACTTTTATTCAGAAGCAAAAGGTGAGTGATTCAGGAAAGGTTGCATCAGTTGAACTACTTAAATTTGTTTTCCGTCTCTCTCTGTCTCTCTCTAAACTTAGTTTAATTTCTGTAAGCTAAACGAGCATATGACATGAGTGCATTTTATTTGCAAAAATTAGCTGCCCCTATCTAAGAAGGATTTCTTTTACCCTTAATCTTCACTGCTAACACATTTTCATATTATTAATCAATTAGCCAACATTTCTGACTTGATACATTTTCAAAATTTTTGAAATATACATGATTTTTTAGATTTCGCTATGTAAGACTATATGTAGTTTATACATAATTTTATCCATAATATAATTTGTATATACTACATAAAATTATATAATTTATATATTGCACATAATTTATATGTATTACATCATATATATAGAACAAGTATAAAACTGGCACCTAATTGTACATTAATTAATTTATGAAATATAGGTAATTCTTTTTATTTCTCTTTTCATTACCACAAAGGAATTAAGTTCATTCAATGGAAAAAAACAGCAGTTCCAGAATACACTCAGGGAAATGCAATAGAAATAGCAAAGTTCAAAAAGTGTAGAAAAGTTGTTAGGAAACATCGTTTTTCCATCATCTCATATTTTTTCTCAAATAATTATGTGATATTACTATTCTGTAAATACATGTCTTTACTGATAATAAGGATGGGATTATTCTGTTTATTCTTTTAATGGATGGAATCATGGAATACTTTTATTCACGTTTTTACCAGGAACAAGCTTATAACTTTGACTGGATCTAAGAAAATATAAGGTGGAAAATTTTGTTTTAAAGTGAGGCACCAAAAGATTAACACCAAGAGATTAAGTGTTACATGCTTCACTGTGAATACTGACATCTTATGCCATGCACCAGCTTAGTTCTCTCTATAGTAATTTGGTTAACACTGATAAAACTGAGTGGATAGTAATGGCCAAAATGAGCAATTAGAATTCTCAGGGAAGTAGAAATTCCCTGCCTCAATTATCTGCATAATTCAGTCCACCTGTGTGTGTAGCATATCCAAATTTGTCCAGACACTGTGTTGGGTATTGTGGAAGATGCGAAAATGAGTAAGAGTGCATTTCTACTCCTTAGAAGAGCTTACGTTATTTCTTTCTCCTTTTGCTGGTTCCTCCTTCTGTCTCCCAATTCAGGCGACAAAAATTCAAATTATACAAAAAGTCCGTAATAAACAGTAACACTCTCATGTCTCTCCCTGTTCACTTCTTCCCCAAGCTACAAATATTGTTGTCAGTTTCTCACAAATCTTTTCAGAGGTATTCTCTATTTGCAAACATATATGTATGCAAATATACTTAAAATAATTCTATGTAATGAAAAATTAGCATCATACCTTATGATTCCATGCCACAAGGTGAGTTTCTGAAACCTCTTAAGCTGCTTTCATTTTATACTCTCTCCACAGCTGATCTCATTCAGTTCCATGAATTTAAACACTATCTATATGATAATGACTCTCCAGTCTGAACCTCTAGCCTTTCTTGGAATTCCTGGCTCACATATCCCCTATCTACTTAATAGTTCTACTTGAAGTCTGATAAGCATCTCAGACTTACCTTGTCCCCAAACAAACTCTTTATTTCTCTGTATCCTAGTCGTTATTTCTTGTGCTGTCTTACCCATCTCAAACAAGTGCCAACATCCAGCAAGTTGCTGAAACAAAAATCTAAGAAGTATCCTTGATTCTTCTTTTTCCCTCTACTTCACTTTTAATTCATTAGTGAATAATCCGTTTCTGAAAACCAAACACTACATATTCTCACTCCCAAGGGGGAGTTGAACAATGAGAACACGCAGATTCAGGGACACACTGTGGCCTGTCACGGGGTGGGGGACAAAGGGAGGGAGAGCATTAGGACAAATACCTAATGCATTCAGGGTTTAAAACCTAGATGACGGGTTGATAGGTGCAGCAAACCACCATGGCACATGTATACCTATGTAGCAAACCTGCACGTTCTGTACATGTATCCCAGAACTTAAAGAAAAATTAAAAAANGTATCCCAGAACTTAAAGAAAAATTAAAAAAAAAAAAAAGAAATGTAAAACAGCCAACCACTATAGAAAACCAATTTGATAGTTCCTTATAAAGTTATACGTTTACCACCCAACCCAGAGAAAAAAAGATCTGTCTGTAAAAAAAAAAAAAAGTTGTACATGAATATTCATAGTGGGTTTCTTCATTACTCATAATAGCCTCTAAAAACAACCCAAATCTTCATCGGCGGGCAAATAGTAAACAAATTATTTTGTATTCACCTACTCAGCAATTAAGAGGACCAAATTTCTGATATTTGAAATAGCACAGTATAGATTCATCAAAAAAAATTTATGTTGGGTGAAAGAAAGCTAAACTCAGAATTGTAAATACCGTCTGATTCTCATTATTTTTTGCGTAGACTGGGCAGCATAAATGTATGATGATAGAAATAAGATCAGTGGGTGCTACATAAGGTGGTGGTGGTAAGGAGGAATTGGCTGTAGGGGAACAAGAAGGAAATCTATATTTTGATGCAGGGATGGTTACATGGGAATTTACACTTTTCAAAGCTGCCTCATATGCTTAAAACGTGTGTATTTTATTGTATGTAAATTATACTTCAATAAACTTGATTAAACACAGACACACGCATGCGTACACACACACACACACAGACACCCAAAAATAATCCTTTTCCTTCCAAAATGCCTTGCATTGATTCATCTCTCCTGATCCTCAGAATCATCGTCCTTGTTCAAGTTACTATGGTAGCTCCCGTGGACTATTGCACGTGCTCACTACTAGCCTCTTCCTTTTCATTCTGAACCACTCCCCAAACAAACAAACAAAAACTCTGTTCTCCATGAAGCAGCCAGTGTTCCTCTTTTTATTTATTTATTTTTTTTCAGACGGAGTCTCACTCTCTCTCCAGGCGGGAGTGCAGTGGCACAATCTCAGCTCACTGGCAACTTCCGCCTCCCGGGTTCAAGCAATTCTTCTGCCTCAGCCTATTGAGTAGCTGGAATTCAGGCATGCGCCACCAAGCCCAGCTGATTTTTGTATTTTTAGTAGAGATGGCGTTTCACCATGTTAGCCCAGGATGGCCTCCATCTCTTGACCTCGTGATCCTCCTGCCTCGACCTCCCAAAGTGCTGGGATTACAGGTGTGAGCCACCGGGCCTGGCCCCAAAGTTCTATTTTTAAAATATGGCAAAATCACATCCCTCCTTTGCATAAGTTATAAAATCTAAGTGCTTTCCAATATTCTGAGAATAAAATTCTCCCTAGCTTACAGAACCATCTGTGTCCCAGTACTTGGGTACCCTTCTGAGCCTATCTGATGTCACTCTCGCTCCAAAACCAGTTTGGAATTCCCCCAATACATTATTTCTTTTCCTCATCTGGTCAAGCAGAGACCCATCAGAGGGCCACTGCATGGGTCATTCAAATGGCATTTCAATGCTCTTTGCTTTCATCTAGATGTAGCTGCCTATCTATCATTCAGATATTTAATTATTACCCCTTCCAAAAAGCCTTTCCTGGCCACCCAGTCAAGAATGACTACTGGGTCTTTCAAATCCAGCAGACAGCCCATTACTATCTGACTTCTTTTGACTAATTATTAATTCATTAATTTTCTGGCCTACTAAGCTAAACTCCAAGCTCCATGAAAGTTACGGCTTTGATTAATACTTGATTATTTCTCTATCTTAGTGTTTAGATCAATGTCTGACATGTGTTAGGCATTCAATACATTGTTAAGTAAATAAGTGAGTGAATGAATACTTTAAGTGCAAAAATACATTTTCATTTAAAAACTAATCAAAGCAGCCGGCCGCGGTGGCTCATGCCTGTAATCTTAGCACTTTGGGTGGCTGAGGCGGGCAGATCATGAGGTCAGGAGATCAAGACTATTCTGGCTAACACGGTGAAACCCTGCCTTTACTAAAAATACAAAAAATTAGCCAGGTGTGGGGCCATACACCTGTATTCCCAGCTACTCGGGAGGCTGAGGCAGGGGAATCGCTTGAACTTAGGAAGCAAAGGTTGCAGTGAGCCAAGATCACACCATTGCACTCCAGCCTGGGTGACAGAGCAAGACTCTGACTCANAAAAAAAAAAAAAAAAAAGCTAAAAAAGCTAATCAAAGCATGCTGTCTTTACAAGAGCAAGTTTACTTAAAAACGATACCAAGAAGTAAACATCTGTTGTTACCAATTTTTTTGTATTATCCCTTATATTGCCCTGTTTATTTCTCTTCCTGTAACACTCATCACTCTTAACTCTATTTTCTATATATCTATTTGCTTAAACTCTGACTCCCCATACCAAAATGGAAGCTCTCCTAAGGAAGTGATTTTGTCTGTCTTTTTTCAATACTCAATGCGCAACCTTGGTGAGTGACTTGATCAGCAACACTCATACATTTGTGTTGAATGAGTGAAGCTATAAGGTACAGTTGAAAGTGACTGATTAGTTATCCTTAGTTTGCAATGAGGAAACAAAAGCACTCCTAGTTCAAAGAAATGGACCAAGTAATTTAAGTAAGCACTTGCAATTATGGATCTTTTTACATTCCTATAACTCAAATTCTCTTACAGCTTGGGGAAGCCATTGCAAATATTTTGCCTTAGTTTTTGCTCCTTGAAAAATGGGAATTAAATGAAATAAACCAATTAAAATTATCTTTTTAGAGCAAGCCCAGCTTGAGTTCAGTAATTACCACCAAGTGATTGTCATTCAGGGATAAGTTAAGCACAAAGAGGAAAGTAAGAACAATGGGAGAAAAAGAATCAGAGGGGTAATTTTTGTGCTGCTTAGGATAAGACTTCTCTTGTTTTGTTGAATTTGTTCATAAAAGCTCTAAAGTCTGGGGAAATGCTTCTGGGTAGCAAAGCAAAGAGTTTTGAAGCTTACAAGTCTAAGGAGAAATTAATAAAATGCAGTGGGGAAATTAAGTTGAACAAAAGTGCAATGAGGCATAGTTAAACTGATTAATTAAATAGGTTTTGATGGGTATATAACTGGGTTGCTGAAGAATTAAAAATCAAGCCAAGGTTTTAAATAAATGTTTGGTATTCAATAAAACACCAAATGGTAACATTCAGAAAACTCATGGTTTTTTTAGCAATGTTCTTAGATGAATTTCTTTCTCATTCATATGCCTCACCAACTCTCTTTTCCCCAGTAATCTTAAACTATGCTTTAAAAAATATGCAAAAGTCTTAGAATTTATTCAATTTTCCTCTCATTCTTCTAATGCCAGTTTCAAAACCATGATACTTTCTTGCGGCATCAACTAGGAAAGATTAATTTTTCAGTAATATGTCTACAATTTTTCAGAAAGCAATGAAAATTATCTTGCTTAATGCACCTGCAGCCTGGCAAGTGTTACGCAGAACAGGTGCCGAAAAAACAAGACCAAAAGCTGAGCATCACAGAGATGGAGGTTTGATTCCACACTTACTGCTTGAAGAGCTATTAGACCCTGCACAAGTAGCTTAGCTCCTAAAATGTCAGTTTCCTTCACTGTGAAAATGTTAAGTGTGGTATTTGAAAATTTCTTGGCTTAATGTCTGGCAGAGACACCTCTCAATAAATTGAAAGTATTAACAGCAGAAGGAGATTCCAACTTGCAGATATGTTTTGATTGTCAAAATTGCTTTTCTGGAACTTTAAACATACATTTCATCAAAAATTTATATTAAAAAGTGAAATGGTCAGTGCTAAGCAAATTTCTAGATGAATCTTCAAAGCCTTCATTTACCATAACACAATTTAAGTCAAAAATTATCCTAATTGTCTCCTAGTTAAGGTGGCCAAATGGTCCTTGTTTTTTTTTTTGTTTTTGTTTTTGTTTTTTCTGGACTTTCCTAGTTTTAGCACTGCAAGTCCCTCATCTTGGGAAACCCTTTGTGCCAGAGAAATTTAAGTATGATTCCTTCATTTGGGACCTAATCAATATTCATTTGTTCATCCTTTTTTTTTTTTTTTTTTTTTTTTCTCCTGCAGTCCCAGGTATGTTCTTAGGCTCTGGAGATATAAGGACAAATTGGATATGGTCTCTGCCTTTAATAAACTTAGAGCCTAGCAAAGAAGACAGACAAATGAACAAGCATCAGCAAGGCCTACTGAAATGCGAAGGATGGCAGTTTGCCCAGGATGCAGAGAAACACAGCCCATAGGCACCTCACGCAGACTTGGACAAGGTGATCACTGAAATGGATCTTGCTGAAATGCATCTTAAAGTAGGTATGCAGCCCAAACTGGTGCCTCCGATTTAGTTCCTTTGGACATTTTCCATTTCTCAGCTCAGAATCCCTTACATATACATATTAAAACGCCATCTCTTTAGATTCCCTTAGGTCATTATCTAAACAGATTTTGAATAACTTCTGATATGCACATAATCGTTATGAAAAACTTAGTAAAATATCAGTATAAATAACCATAAACCCTTGCTTTTATAGCAGTTTCTCCTACTTTGGATATATAACTAACTTAAAAATCTCCTTTTAAAAATGCAAACTGCCTGCTTGCTTTTTTATTATTTGGAATTCACTTCACAAAGGAAATTACTAGAATGCCCCATTAAATTGAAAACAATACAGATGTTATCATAAATATTGTTCTAGCCATAATACTGCAGTAGTTGCTCCAAGGTTAGTAAATTAAAAATGTTTCCCAAAGCTTGTGATAGAAATATTGGCATTTTACTTTCAAATTCTTCAATAAGTTTTAAAGTATTCCTAGAGCATGTCTTTATCATTATAGCAAATGCTACAGCAAGAAGATAATAAGACAGACCGCTCATACAACCGAAAACTCAGGTGTAACATATGCAAACTAACAGCATGATTATTTGGTTTTCCTCCTGGGGAAAGAGACATTTGTCATAGGCTGTGAAGGTGAGAAGAGGACTTATTCCTAGGCAGACTGTAAACTTCATAGGGGGCAGGGACCATGTCAATATTGTTTGCTGCTGTGTTCCCAGTACCCAGACCATAACTGATGCACAAAGTGGTTGAGAAAATACAAAACAAATTTGCAAGTCTTTGTCCTGTATTTCCAACAAATGATTATTCAGTCTCTGAAAAACTCTAGGAACTGAAAAATCATCTTTGCCACTTCTAAAAATCAGTAAACCTCCGTGACCCCAGTAAATTATGCAGCTTAAGTTTCAGGGTTGCTAGTTACAACATGAGGTCAAAACCATGTGTTCTATTTTTGTATTAGACTGTATCTCCAATCTTGACTAATAACCTTTGAGATGTTGCATAGGAATTTATTAAGAATGTTCATATGATTATTATAAACCACCCTTGCTATGAAAAGATATCTCACACCATGCTTTCTGTAGAATATGAATCAAAACTTTAGTTTACAGACTCACCAACTGCTCTATAATCATCATGTATTTTAAGTCCCACGGAAAATTATAAATATAGGTCAGATATTGGCCTTATTGACTATAAAGGCTCTTGGTCACTTTCATACACACAATATTGCTAATGCATACATATGCCATACAGTTGATATCCACTTCAAATTCAGTGGGAGAGTAGAAGCAGGAAGCCTTTTTAAGTTTTATTATTTTTATTATTATTATATTTTTACCTTTGAAGTTTACTACACCAACTGCAGTTGAAGCCAATCTGAGAAGACACACAGGGGCCACATCTGTTAAACTGGAGGCATGCTAGGAAATAGGAAAGTACAAATTCATCAAGACCAACAGGCAACTTGGGGGAAAAGAGATCGCTCAGCCAAAATAAACATCCCTGTCCCCCAATACTCAGGATCAAAATGCCCATGCATGCCAAACACAATTGTAATGGTAGTTATTTAATATCATTATTATAACTATTAAACAGATCAGATCATCAAATTTGCAAATCATATTTTCCACCTAGGTTTACATATTCACTTACTAGGTAATGGGGTCATCTCCACAGCCGAAATGTTGGTAATTTTTGACATTTGTAGCTCCACTCGGTGGTATTCATAAATTGTTCTTCTCCGAACATCTAGAAAAACAAAAATGGAAAGAAATTAACTTTTAACATTTCCCCACATACAAAACAACAGTATTTTAATAACAGACATAGAATTATATACATGTGGGCTGATGTGGTTTTAAAATTAAGCCTCACCCTGTGAGAAGACTGATTATAAAATATGTAAAAATCACATGCCAAGTAATCAGAAGTCTTTCTATTAATAAAGTTGAAAGTGTTGATCAGGTCTCAGATATCTCACTTACCTCTTAAGGCGCCAACTCATTGTCACTCAGCCTATACTACAGATTTTTTGAATAGATTTACATATTTTCAAAGATTTTCACTCATGAAATCAAGAAGGTAAGATAATACCATTTCTTCTATACTAAAGCTGAAGTGTTTAGAAATGGGTAATTAGAAATGTTTCACAATCTAAATAAAGTTAGTAGAGAATAACAATGTGATTGCTTTAAAAGTTTAGAATAAACTTCCTCAGCATGTGTATACCTATGTAACAAACCTGCATGTTCTGCACACGTACCCCAGAACTTAAAGTGTAATAAAAAAAAAAAAAAGTAAAACAGAAGTAAAATCATTCTTATATTTCCTGGTGATCATAGTTAATAATATTGTATTGTGTTTGAAATTAAATAATAGATTTTTTGGTGTTCTCACCACACACACACACAAATGTGAGATGATGAATGTGTTAATTAGCTTGATTGTGCAGAACATTTCAGCATGTATAAATATAACAAATCATCACCCTGTATATCTTAAATATATATGATTTTTATTTGTCAACTATATCTTCATAAAGCTGGAAGAAAAAAGGAACTTAAATCACTTTAAAAATAAGGATTGCAACGTATTAAATATACAGTATCATATCTAAGGAAGGTTAATTAGCATTTATATTGCACAATGTAGTTTATAAATCATTGGCAAATCCATCAATGTCCCTGAGGAAGAAGATAGATGGAGACTTTGACAAGAACTCTAATCATTTAAAATCAGATAAATATAAGCAAACACATTTTAACATCTAACCAGAACAAAATATGTACGTATACTTAAAATTTTCTTTTAAGCCTTATGCTAATGTGCTCACTTGGGTTTAGTCAGTGTAAGTGGAAAAATAAAGCTGTCAGAATTTTATTCCACTCTTGAAATGCCTATAGTGATAAGAATGCATTTTTGGAGTAATATCACATCTATAAGTAATTATTGAGGCTGTAAACTATTGTTATTTTTATTTTTGAGACAGGGTTTCCCTCTGTTGCCCAACCAGTGGTGCAATCACAGCTCAATGCATCCTGGACCTCCTGGGCTCAAGCGATCTTCCCACCTTAGTCTCCCAAGTAGCTGGGACTACAGGCATGTGCCACCATATCCACTTAAATTTTTTCTTATTTTTTGTAAAAACAGGGTCTGGCTATGTTGCTCAGGCTGGTCTTCAACTCCTAGGATCAAGTGATCCTCCAGCTTTGGCCTCCCAAAGAGCTGGGATTACAGGCATGTACCCTCTTGCCCAGTTAATTTGTTAAAACTTTTTTGGTAGAAACCGGGTCTTGCTATGTTGCCCAGGCTGATCTTGAACTCCTGGGCTCAAGAAATTCTACTACTTTTGTCTCCCAAAGTGCTGGGATTACAGGTGTGAGCCACTGCATCTGTCCATAAGAAGTTATTTTAAAAGTATCACAGTATCCAATTTGGAAAAGTAATGTCATAGTGGTTAACGATATGTGCTCTAGAACATTCTGTCTTGGTTCAAACCTCAGTTTTGCTATGAGAAATCTGTGTGACCTTGGGTTCCTTTGCCAGCTATTCTCTGTTTAAGTTTCCTTATTTATAAAATAGGGATAATAGTGCTTATATTACTACATTGCTTTGAGGATTAAAATGACATAGGAATATTGCTAGACAGTCGTTTTCACATTGAAAATGCTCAATACATATTAGATACAATTTTTGTCTAACTTTAATATGGCAACTTTAGATCATACAAGTTATATGCTGCATTTAATAATCTAATCCCAATAGATCTAAATGTACTGAAATCACGCTAAAATCCTGGAATGAAGCTTCTAGCAATTCTTCTCCATTCTCCACTTAAAGAAAGTTAAATTTATGATGAAATAATTAGACCCAACGATGACCTCCTCTAAAATTAGAGCAGGGAGTGTGGTGGCCCAGATGATAGTGAGTTGCCTTTTAGTGAAAGTGTTCAGAAAAGGAAGATACTTATTCATCAGAGAATTTGCAGAGGCTGTCAAACACTTACTTATAACCTATAAGTATCTCTCCTTTTTTCTACTCATATATTTTTATCTACTTCTAATTATTCACGATGAAATTCTGTTGCAGAATGGGTGGGGAAAGGATAGAAGCAAACCCTTTTGGGACTAAGAGTAGCTCTGGGTCACTGGCTAAAAATATCTTAGGGGTATCAGATTGGAACTGTTTAAGAACTCTGTTGAAATTAAGACTGTTTAAGAACTCTAACCGAATGATTTTTTTTTGTTTTTGGTGTAACTGAAAGATGCATATACATTCTTCAAAAAGTAAACTTCACAAAAAGTCAGAGAAAATGCCCAATTCGTGGTACATAGTAACATTTCATGAAGCAAATAAATCACATTTTTTCTTTTCTTTTTAGCTTTTAAAGAAAATAAAAAGATGGCTCCTCTTCTATCTGTGTCTAAATAGGATTCATTCCTTTCCCATGTACTTTGGTAAACAATTAAGTTCTTATAAATAAATAAATAATATGGCCTTTCCATAAGATCCCTAGGATGGGGGTCCTTGAGCCTTCATGCTAAAGTTTGCACACTGTCTGTCATATTAGTTGGTGATTAAAACACTAGTATTCCTTTTATTTCATATTATACTTTGAAATTCTCAACTACTGACAACAATTGAGAAGCTTCTGAGAGTTACTGATTGTGCATATGGGGTAAGGAGAGTGAACTTTTTTGCTATGCTAGATCTATTACCTGCTTAGAGACCTCTAACTATTGGGAGGAGATGAATTTAACAAAACCCAAATTAATGAGAATGATTTTTGTTTGATGACCCGCCAATTAATAACAGCTTCCAAATGGTCATTTATGTAGTATTTCAAAGATACCTCTGTCAGAAACAAGTAATTAGAATTCTGGTTGCCCCGCCAATGCCAGAAGCTTTCATTTGATTCCAGAAATATTTCGCTCATGTGTCTTCTTCAAGAATAAGCCAAAAGTCTTCATGATGGTAATTCAACTTCAATAGATCAATATTCATCCGTTAGTAGCTTTTAAAAAGTAAGAAAAATTAAATCTGAGCAGATTGACAGAGAGAAAGAAAATGTAGTTCAGTGATCAAAATCTGAAGGTGACGTGTTGCAAAGTGCAAATATTGCACGTTTTAGAAAGCCTGATTGGTATCAGCAGGAGGGACAATGTGATCATATGGAAACACCAAGAATCTTCTTTGATCAATATCCACTCTAGCTGAAGTGAACACAGACTAATGAGTATCTTGAGGTATGATTAGCCATGATCTAGTTGATTTTCCCATCTTGAAAGCTTAACATTCACATAGAGAATATATGAGGAATCTCCTAACTTGACTTACTCACATTGTATAAGTATTATAATACTTTGTCTGAATTGTCAAGTGAATGATTTGCTAAAATTTCCTTATTTATGTGTTGTCAGTGCTTAATGACTGGCTCTATATGGTTGTATCTTATTTATTTTCTAGTTGAAATCAAGTCCAGCAGAAGCACCGTTTATTGAGTACTCTTTAATGGAAATAGTCTGTATCGTACAACCACAACATTCATTTCCAGCATGAAGACTCAGGAAAAAAAGAGATTCTTGAGATAAAATTGACACTATTATAGTAGCTACAAGCTTCCCACAGAAAAGTGCAATGCATTAGCAGAATTAGCTAGTTGGAGTTGCTAAATAAATAGCTATGAATAAAAAATGCATTTGCCAAAATCATTTTAAAAAATTCTCTCTGTAGTTCTAATTTTCTGAAATAATAATTTATTATGCATTCAATAAAACACAAACCTTAGGTAAGCATCAAGTGCTAATATAAACCTTTTTCTGTCAACATTCCCTCACTCCTTGCAAAAAGTTTCAGGACATGGAAAAATCTAAATGGCCAGAGTTCCTAAATTACTTGAGTAAGCAGAAAGGAAATAAAAAATAGGACCTAAAACAACCTTCACACTTCTTTTTCTCCCACATATACTTTACTAATGGCTTAAACCATCTACATTTCCTGCCTTCCTTTGATAATTACTTTGCCCTAGACTTGAAATGTTCCCAAGACATTAACTGATGATAAACACTCAAGGTGATGGATACTCCAAATACGCTGATCTGATTACACAGTCTATGCATGTAACACACGCACATGTCCCGCATATGTAAAGTATTATGCACCAATAAAAGAAAAAAATTGAGGAAAAAAGAGAGAACCAGAACCAGTGGTGAGACAGTAAATGGTCCACACAGTGTTACAGTGGGCAAGTGTGGCAGGTGGAAATGCAGGCCTGTGACAATATCGTGGTTCCACTTGCTGAGGGCTGCTTGTCCCGAACCTGGTGTTTTAGCAGGGGGACGTGCCTCTCTACCCCCGAGACTCATGGGAAGAAGCCATGATACATATTTGCCAAGTCATGACATCTCTTTTCTTTTTTCTTTTTCACAAAGGAGATCGTGACTTCATTAAATTGAACTGGGTGTGTTGGGGCTCAGAAAACAATATCCCAAAATGAAAGCCTCAGAGGCAGCCTCTGAAGCAGATGTTTTTTCTTTTCTTTCTTTTTAAAATTTGTATAAATTTAAGGGGTACCAGTGAAGTTTTATTACATGGATGTATTGTGTAGCAGTGAAGTTTGTGCTTTTAGTGCTTCTGTCACCCAAATAGTGTACATTGTGCCCAATATGTACTTTCTCATCCCCAAACCCTCTACCTGTTCCCACCCTTCCAAGTCTCCAATGTCTTCATTCCAGGCTGGTCTGGAACTCGCAGGCTCAAGTGATCCTCCCACCTTGGCCTCCTAAAGTGCTGGGATGACAGGCATCAGCCACTGCTCCCAGCTAGACACAGCTCTGAATTGCTAAAAATTTACTTTCTCTAAGAAGTATTGCATAGGAGGATTAAATGTTAATACAGAAAATGAAATAAATGAAAGAATTTAACAAGTCCCTGAAGAAAGCTTTTTTGTTCATACAAATTTTAGAAAAATTCTCAAATATGTAAAAATTGCTTAATCAGTGATTTCTGAAACTTTTTAGATTTTTTTACTTGTCTTTAAAAATCAAGTCAGGGTCAGTTAACAAGCTTACATTAGAAATGGATGCATCAAACTAATAAAATAACATTTTGAACAATGCTTTCTATCTTGGAAGTGTTTTATGACTAGTTATGTTATGAGAAAACCTCATGATTTCTATTTGTTTCTCCTTTTGTTGAGCCTTTGGTGAGCTAGTGCATACTTGAGAATGTAAGCACCCAACGAAATTGTGCTGTAACGAGAAGCAATTTTATCTTTCGGAAAATGAATAATTTTGAAGGGTTTTCCATTTTGAGGTGAGCAAACAGTAAGGTGACACAATTTACTGGACATCTGTAGATTGATCTGTTTTTAAATGAATGAGAGGACTACAATTTCAAAAACAACCAATTTGGCCCTGTTCCTCTGAAAGGGCTTGAACGGGGTTCAAAAAGTTCAAGTTTTTCCAAGATTATTTATATTTTTCATAAGTTTTGAACTCATATTTTTTATTGTAGCTGCTACATAATTATAGTGAATGTTTCCTACCACTAAATCAAATGGCAAATTGTTTTCTATGGGAAAAATTAGTTATAATGGTTATGTTGGAAAATTTATTTAATAAATACACATATTTGAAAATTCATATTTAATATTGTAAGGCCTTTTAAAAAGCAAAGAAGGAATAAAAGTAATGTTTATGTAAGTGTTATACTTGGCATTTAATATTTTATTTAAATATGTCGATATGGTCTATTGTTACCCTTATCCAACATGATAGCCACTAGGCACATATGGCTATATAACTTACAATTAAGGAAATAAATTCATTGAAAAATTCAATTTCTCAGGCTCACTAGTCATATTTCAGGTTCATAGTAGCCACATGTGGCTAGTGAGTTCATGCTATACAATTTGGATTCACAACATTTCCACCAGCACAGGAAGTTCTGAATAGCACACTGGTCTATGCTATTATTATTACTGTTAATTAAAGCTTAAATAGTTTGCATAGTTCATGGGCAAAGCTGTGTTTTCACCTGTTAAGGTTATTTTACTCAGTGTCTAAAAATAATTTTAAAATATTGCTGTCTGGGCCAGGCAAGGTGGCTCACACCCGTAATCCCAGCACTTTGGGAGGCTGAAGCAGAAGGATCACTTGAGGTTAGTTCAGGATCCTTCTGGCCAACGTAGTGAAATCCCGTCTCTACTAAAAATACAAAAATTAGCCAGGTGTGGTGGCACGTGCCTGTAATTCCAGCCACTCAGGAGGCTGGGGCAGGAGAAGCTCTTGAACCCAGGAGGTGGAGGTTGCAGTGAGCCGAGATCGTGCCACTGCGCTCCAGCCTGGGCGACAGAGTGAGACTCCATCCAAAATAAGGAAAAAAGTGTTGTATGGTCTTTAAACTTATAAAGAGACCATGTATGGCAAAATATGTACATAAAAATGTTCCTTAAAGTGTTCAACGACCCTCTTTGTAGTATTTTTACTAGTTAATTGTCAGTTTTATTTCTGAAAATGCTAAATGTTTCTTATGGAGCCATGAATCATAACCAGCAAAGGAAATGTGCATTACAGCACGAATGTCAGTACATTTGAAACAGCAGATACTGAGGAAAAGAGGCTTGATATTAAGAAAGTACCAAGTAATGTACTGTGACTGGAAAAAATAAGGAATATTCTAAGGGATTCAGTATAGTCATTGTCATAACTTGGAGTAGAACGATTTTAAGTGAGGTCAGCTGCTTTCCAGATTGGCTTCTAGTGCAAGGCCCTGCGTGTGTGTGTTAACGTAACTTTCTCTTTACTTAAATGGCATGGCCTTAAATTTTCCAAATTAAAGAACCACACGGCATGAATGGATTTTCTGAGTTTCTTACGGGAAACATCAGGCTCATTAAGCTTGGAAGGCACAGAAACAGTGAGGCCTGATGGGGTAAGTCAGCACGCCAGAGATTAAGATTGAAATTCAAAATGCTACGTTGGAAGAGAGAGAAACAAACAAGTGGCACTAGTGAGAACTGTGCACGTGTCCAGCAAGGTCTCTGCATGTTGTGTAAGGATTTGGAAGGACATGAGCTGCAGCTGAGAAAGAATTACTTAATAGAGCTATTTAAAAAGAAATTATGGAAATTACAAATGACACATGAATATATGACAATGTTAAAACTTTCTGGTAATCAAAAGACAATTAGAGCAACAATGAAATACCATTTTGTGCTTATCCAATTTGCAAAGCTAAAAATTAATAATAGAAAGCACTTGGGGAAATGGGATACTTTTAATATAATGGTGATGGGTAGTAAGTGGTACAACCCTTGATAGAAAGCAATTTGTCAAAACACATTCAAAACAATATTAACATTCAGCATTCACAAATTCACTTTTTGAGAATCAGATACATGTACAAATTTAAAAACAAGGATGTTCAGCACCATTTTACTGACAATTAATATGAGATGCATACTATGTAACCAACCTCTTTAGTGACAGGTTACATAAATTCTATAACAAAGAAATTTGTTAAAGCCATTAATGACTACATTTTAGACAGATATTAACAGTGTAGAAAAAGTATGTTTTATGTATGAAGGTGAAAACAGGGGACACAATTATTTACAAAACACAATGCCAATCTTCTTACTGTGTATGTATGTTCATATATGTGCATATTACAAATAAATAGTCGGAAACAGATACGTGAAAACATTTATCGCTATTTCTCAGTAGTAGATTTCTAGGTAATTTAAATTTTCCTCTTTGGGTTTCCTGTTAATTTATAAATTACTCAGAATAATGTGCTATCCTTCTAATCATAAGTATATTTTTATATTCTTATTTCTGAAATGAACAACCAAAGTCAGTGCTGTACTTAGATCTGTTTTTCATAGCTGTACCTGTGGATACTGAATTAGCTGATCTCTATGGTTCTTTCTGCTTCTAAAGTTTTACACATACATTTTATGAAAAACAGTGATTTAGAGAAATACAGATGGACAGACAGACAGACAAACACAAGTCTTATTAAGAGACATAAAATAACACACAAGAACATAGAGACAACTGGAGTACCAGAGGCACACTGTCAATGTGTTTCTCAGTGGAAATCAGTGGTTCCACTCTGATGGGCACCGGGGCTTGGCAGTGACATCTAAGTCAGTATTGCTATTTTTTAAAGTGATAATGATGATGGAAAAATACAGTAATTTTAAGTACAAGTATACTACTTACTCTCTGCCAGGAATGCATGCTGTATACACATTGCATTTTAGGTACTAAGATGTTCATTTCATGTAGAAAAAATGTTATATAAGTTAAATAAAATGTTTAACATTTCATGACCAATAATCAAATGACAATATTCCTTACACTTTCTTTACTTGTAATTTCCACCTTTTTTAACATAAGCCTTTGTTTTACTATAGACTTTTTTCTCTCTTTTTGATGGGACAAAGGTATTTCTCTTGTAAGCTCTGAAGGATTTATCAATTTACTAACAATGCCTGAATTGTCTTTGACAGTTAAACTATCAGCTCACCCAATCCTTTTTGAAAGAAGAAAGCTACTTTAATTAATTATGCTTGAAAGTTACATTAAAATTATTGAAATACATTGAAACTATTTGGAGGTCTTTAAAAACAGAAAAACAAGTGTTTTTTTTGTTGATGTTAGGAAGAATGAACGGGGAGACGTTTTAATAATAAATAAATTAAAATTGCTTTACAGATTTTTGAATGCTTTACTAAATCTTAACCAAATCTGATAACAAGGGTACAGTCATGGTGATCTACTGGGAAAAACTATTTTCCAGGCTTGAGCTCACATTCCCATGTTTCCATGGCTACATGAAGCCAAAGGTTCTACAACCTATGTAACCAAAATAATTAAAAGAATAGAAAATTGATCTTATGAGAACAAGGTTCTATGTAACACGCCTTGGAATACAGAAGAAATGAAACTACTCATTACTTAGGATAAAATAATTTGTTCCCTAAATCTTCTTGTGGTGGGGGGAGGGGAAGGTAACAGAGGCAAAGTGTTTAAATTTCCTACAAAGAAAATTCTTAACAGTGAGTGTTGCTAAATAAGGGAACTGAATTTTGAAAAAAAAAAACTTACATTGTTCTAAACTCTGATAGTTGAATAAGTAACACAGATCTGTAGGAATCAACTTATTTCTCACAAAAGAAATATATTGGTATAATTTGTATTGTGCTAATCTTGGGTTATCCTAATCTCTGGCATAAAGATGTGCTTTTTGTTAGCTGAGAATACAATGCAACAATATATCTCTTTTATACAGAATCTCATGTAACAGACACAGTTATGCTTTATAAATATGGGAGATACTTTGAAGGAGATAAAATTTTTTGTTCCCAAAATGATTTTTAAGTAGAACATAGCCATTCTAATTTTCTTGCCTAAGTACGGTCCCGTCTAACAGCAGCGATGGCAGAACTAGAGACCCAAATATTCCATTCCTTCTTGGTTAATTTTCTCAAGATGGAACAGTAAGGATAACAGGACATGGGACTGCTGTTCCAGTATGAAAATTGTCTGAGGGAAGCTTTTCTCTGAACTCTAAGTCTGGGTTATTTTAGATAACTGCTGAGTCCCAAACTTCAGACATAATCTGGTCTGAAAATTCATATGAATTTTGCCAATTTATTCAATGAGATTTATATTTGAAAATATTTTTCCCCCAACACATAATAGTTATCCTTTCATAGCACAACAAGAGATGCACAATTATGCTTTAGGGCCCTGATAGCTAACTACAATTTTATCATAGGGAATATACCAACATAATACTTGCATAATAAAATACATTTGTAAAAAAAACATATTTTGGTTGGTCTTTTTCTTTAAGCAATAATATATCAGAACAACAATATGGACTGGGAGCCCTGCTGAGCAAGCTGCAAATAATTTTTTTTTCAGCAATGAAAAAAGAACCAAGAAATAAACTAAAACTAGTATGTCCTTCTACTCGTGCAATAATTGACTCCAGCCATGCTTGATTTAAGAGCACTGAAAGAAAGAATGTGAGAACAGCCGTCCTCAAACAGAAGCCAACTTCAGCTGTCCCAGGGTTTGGCCTCTTATTTAAGAGCTTGTCGGGATGCCTTTATGTTGCCTACACATATTAATACATCCTTGCTTTGTTCACAGTACAATTTAGTTTCTGGAAAATCTGCTTTAACAATTCCCTTGAATATTGCCTCCCACAAATTCTCAG
This sequence comes from Cebus imitator, assembly GCF_001604975.1. Lineage (NCBI taxonomy): Eukaryota > Metazoa > Chordata > Mammalia > Primates > Cebidae > Cebus > Cebus imitator. The sequence goes on from NW_016107376.1 coordinate 342,951, forward strand.
CTAACAAGGAGAAAGCCCATGTTCTTCGCCAAGCAGAACCATCATGTATGAATGCCATTCAGTTGTAAAATCACCATTCAATTGTGAGATAGCTTACAGTTGTAAGAAACCCTTATAATGTTCCTGCTAATCCATTGCTTTAAAAATTATAGCTTCCACTCCAATTGCTTTCTATATTTGAGAGTTGACATAATTAAGTAGAATCACCTCAAGTCATGACCAAAGAGCATGTGCATGTGATAAATTACCACTCTAATGAAATCAAAGAAGAAAAAGAACTTTCAACACAAAAGAAAAATGATTTCATCTTGAGATATATTTTCTTATCTCCCATTTCTTTAAATAAGAACACATAGGACACAAACACCCCCCACCCCAACTCCAAGTGCTACCACAGCAGAGCATCTTTCAGGACTGCTTTTGGAGTAAAGAAGATTCAAAAACCAGAAACTTTCAACAGATGCCTCTTTGTAGGATCAGAATGGCTAATGCAGTTAGCATTTTAGTTTCTAATGTGACAAACAGTTGTCCAGAGTAACACATCCCTTTTTATGCTACAAAATGTAAACTAGGCTAGATGGGCAAACATAATTTAAAGAAAATACGTATCTTCTCTGGTGGTAGGTACAGCTCCACCCAGATTTTTATTTACCTAAATTCGTACTTTTTCTTTCATCTCCCTTTAGACTCTAAAACAGTTTTACACAAATACATTAAATGTAAGATAGCACAAAGCTGTGGTTTTGCTCAGAAACTTAAGATAAACATATATGAAAAGTCATATGCCTATCAATCAAATAATTTGTCACTGTTCTATGTCATTCTTATTAATAAAAGAACTATATCTGCTTAGCCAAGCCAACTATCCCAAAGAATCTAGCTGGGCATGGTGGCTCAGGCCTGTAATCCCAGCACTTTGGGAGACCTAGGCAGGAGGACCACTTGAGCTAGGGGGTTCAAGGCCAGGCTGGGCAACATAGCAAGACCTCATTTATTCCAATAATAATAATTTAAAAAATTAGCTGAGCATGGTGGTGCATGCCTGTGGTCCCAGCTACTCAGGATACTGAGATAGGAGACTCATTTGAACCTGAAAGGTCAAGGCTGCAGTGAGCTGTGACTGCACCACTGCACTCCAGCCTGGGTGACAGACTAAGACCCCAAATCAAAAGAAAGGAAAAAAAAAAACAAAAAACAAGAAAAAAAATCCAAAACTACACATTCTTGACTTGGCTATTTAATTTCTCTTCACCTGAGTTAGTTCAAGGATGACAGAGATAGTCCAACAGGAGTTATAAGCCAAACAAGAGAATTAGCAAGCATCAATCAGCTAATCAATTAGCTGTTTTTTTTTTTTTTTTTTCTTCAGGTACATCTTCTTCAGGTCAATTTCCTTTAAATTTACCCCACAGAGGCTCACTCATTGCGACTGCCCTTCTTCTACTTACTGGGAATTTGTTGGATCCTGTGAACAACGACAAATGCATCAGAAAGTCCGACTTTCACTGGATGATTGGTTGAACTTATCTGTGTGACCAAGACAGGAATCTGCAAAAGAAAAAGCAGGTTGCTACATGTTAGATCTGAATTTCATACAGGGGGGAAAGACAGTAAGATCTTCTTGTTTCATGGACAAAACCATGGGAAGGAGATAAAAGACTAGAGAGGGAGCCAAAAGTATTAGAAAAGAGAGACACAGGAAACCAAAAAATAACATCGGTTTAGTGTTGCTGAATAAATAGAAGAATCAAGAGAGTTCCTGGTTCTGGAGATGGCTATTTGATGTTGAAAGTAACAGATTCTCAGCGAATCTAACTGATGTTAGATGCTGCAATCTTAACACACATACAGGCACACCATTAATGCATTTAGGGCTGCCTATAATTTTGGAAACAGAAATTCTCCTCTTACTCTTCGTTTTCCTAAAAAACTGATTGTATATTTGTTTTTATAGTTTTAGAAAATCCTTGTTTATAAGCAGTCTTATAGATATAAAACCTAGAGAAAAACAAAAAAATGCATGGCTAAATATACATTTGCCAATACCCTCATTGATTAATATCTAATTAAATCTGGCAACAATTTCACCATTCTGGTTGAAACTACCATGAAAAACTTCTAAGTTCTTAGGGGTCATCTCAAGGTCACAGTTCTTAAATTTGAATCTAAATGAATCCACAGTCTGAATATGATAGACATTTCTAATATTTACAATTTAAAAATTAGGATAAATTGAGAATATATGAAAAACTATATATGTTACAAATGATATGAACTCTTAGAGTATATTTTTTCAGATTCAGAAAGGATTCATTGGAGATATGATTACTCTCTTTATTATCAGTTTTACAGAGACAAAAAATGGGAATGAGACCATCTTCAATAAATAAAGAAACAGGAAAGTAAAAGAAAAGAATCAATGTGCCAAAAATGTCTTAAGGCAGAATAAACAGATTTGGGGCTATCTATGGGTAATTCATTAAATAATATGTTAAAGCAGATATTACTGATCAACAGAGTGCCATTCTGTTGCTCAGGCTGGAATGCAGTGTTGGAATCATAGCTCACTGCAACCTCGACCTCCAGGCCTCAAGTGATCCTCCTGCCTCAGCCTCCTGAGTAGCTGGCTATTTTTATTTTTATTTTTTTATTTTTTGCAGAGATAGGGTCTCACTATGTTGCCCAGGCCGCAAAATGAACTCCTTCTTGACTAACAATGAAGAGATTATATAGGTGTGTAGATGTATGTATAAAAAAAACATTTAAAAGTATAGCCAGTATTGGGCAAATTAACACAAGAATAAAGCTGTTATTGTCACGATCACCTATTTTATAGAGGACTCTATATTAATAAGGATATGATGCGCCCAAGTCAGTGAATATATGGACCAAAAAGATGTCAAAAGACCAAAACTCTAAAGTCTTTGACTACGGGAAGCTATTTTGTTATCCTGTCTACAAATTTATATTCATCCTCAAAATGTCTCATGAGTCATCTAAGCTGAGAATGTCAGGTAGCCAAAATGAAAAAATAAAAACTCTAAACTATAGAAGTTTTTTTTTTTTTTAACAATGTAGCTTCATTATTTTCAAGTGTCTATAATGGTTGCCTTCTTGAGATTAAAGTAAAGCTAAATTTTAACTGGGCCTTGGTATGATCTGTATTGAATCACACATCTCTGGTGAATTGGTTTCACAATTACATTCTCTTCAAAGGAGAGAAAGAAAAGGAGCTCTCGCACCAGTTAAAATATGCTTCTATTTTGACTTCTACAAGCATTCATGAATACTTTTTTAAACAACAGTATAATTTTTGTTCCATATTACCAGATAGAGACAGGTTTCTTGTTTGGTATACATGTTTCTATAACTGAAATGTTGAAGCAAAGCAAGCACAGAAGCAGAAAGTGGTTGGAATGAGTGCACGAAGTCAAGGTGGGAGAAGAGGTCAGCAGTAAGCAAAAGTGGAGCAGGGCACACTGGCCTTTGGAAGGAGCATCAGAGACAGACACTGCTCGTTTCTCCACGCTGGGGTATCTTTCTCCAGCAAATAGGAACCCCACCCAATCCCTTAAGCATGAGCTTTTTACATCTGTCTCTAAAGCACAGAGAAAACAGCATGCTGCTTAATAGTTAATGGAATTTTATTTTCTCTATCTGTTCTGTCCTGAAAACATCACCAAAACATTCATTTGTTTCCATTACAGGCCCAGCTATCTATCCAATAGGCAGCAGACTATCTCAGCAAGGGTTTGATTGTATAGTATGTGTTCCAAGGTGTGAATCATATGTCTATCAAAGCCTAACTGGAAAAGAAGTACTCCAAACTCATTTTTGCTTCCTTGCTCATCTCCAATATGATGTTTAGTAATTTAAGATTAAAAACAACAGCAACAACAAAAGCCCCCAGTACACCCCAAGCTTTCTGTTTTACCCATTCTTATTTGCCTATAACCCTTAACTTTTTCCTTTGTTTTCCTTAAGTATCTGATCCGGATTCAGTGTTATCAATAGTGAATCTAATTTTTAAGAGTCACAATCTCTTTTATTATTATCAAAATAATAACCTGTAGCCCCAGTTACCTGGGAGGCTGAGGCAGGAGAATCACTTGAGCCCAGGAATTGGAGGCTGCAGTGAACTATGATGGTGCCATTACACTCCAGCCTGAATGACAGAACAAGACTCTGTCTCTAACACACACACGCACACACACACACACACACGCACACTCCAAAATATTAATACTAAGTTGTCCGTAAACTACACCTGAATAGAAGGGCTTTCAGTTAAATTTGACAATGTAAAAGTCCATTTGCTTTCCGGACTATTGCTAACAATTTGCACAATTATTTCAGTCCTTTTTTAGTGTACAGCTCCTGAACTCTTTCCTCTGCTGGGTATTGAGCAATGCATCTAACAGCATGAAAGTCAGGGTGAGCTATCATCAAACAATCAATTCCTAACATGCCTCCTGCCCTCATCTCCACAATCATAATCTGTTGAAAATCTGGAAGCACTCAACTAACAGCATGAAGGTGATAAGCAAAATCCACCTTCGCTTTAAAACAGTGGTTGCAAATTTCCTTTCTTCATAAGCTACTGTGTGCATCAGGTAAGAAAGAAGAAATTCCTGAGGGAGAAGCTGCAGGCTGCACACAATGAGTGAATTTTCCAGCCGATATCTGTCATGTGGAAATGCAAGCCAAGCGCTTCCAGGGCTTTCTGAGTCCTCAAGAAGAAAATGCAAATGTGTATTTTTACTCGAAATGTTTTAATATTTAAATATTGGCAACATATCTGTCTTGCAAACATATATGTATACATAAAACATTAAAAATATACATAGAGTAAAATGTGTACCCTTTGATTTAAAGACTGCTCACACTGAATTGACACATGAAGAGTCTGAGTTTCATACAAAAACAGTGACACAGCATGCTCACTTGAAGAAGCTTGCACCATTGGACTTAAGACAGCTCAGACTCTGGTGTGGACTTCACCTGGCACAATAGCTAGATAAAGAAACTTACTTAAACATGGCTTGGGAATTAAACATTAAGAGAAAAGAAAGGAAGTTAAGGAAAATCTACACCCTGGGTTTGGGGGAGACACAGGGAACGTATCAGGCCTTTAACATCAGGGACAAAAGCATTCTTTTGTCATGGAACATCAGAGCAAGAAGACCATATGTGGGCAAGGGTACCCACCATGTGAAAGAAACCTCCGATTGCCACATCAGGGATAAAGGACTGGGAGGAGAAAGTGAAGAAAAAGCATCTAGAATGGTCACATGAATTGCCCAAGGAAAATGTAACTGACATTGCCAGAGCCCACACTAGAACAAGCTTTTATCTCTAAAATTATTTCCTTTGGGGGTGCTGGGCACCGTGGCTCATGCCTGTAATCCCAACACTTTGGGAGGCTGAGCCAGGCAGACAACTAGCCAGGAGTTAGAGACCAGCCTGTCCAACGTGGTGAAACCTCGTCTCTACTAAAAATACAAAAAATTAGCTGTGCATGGTGGTGCGTGCCTGTAATCCCAGCTCCTCAGGAGGCTGAGGCAGGAGAATTACTTGAACTCAGAAGGCAGTGGTTGCAATGAGCTGAGATTGTGCCAATGCACTCCAGCCTGGGCAGCAGAGTGAGACTCCGTCTTAAAAAAAAAGTAAATAAAATAAAATAAAATAATTTCCTCTGGGACACAGATCTTGCTACCTGGCTACTATATTTATTTAGTTTTACTGACAGCATTTGCTATTGAAACATTATAAAGGGAGAATAACTCAACTTACCATTTTCTTACACTAGGGAAAGTAAACAAAAAACGAAAATGTCAGGCGCTTTTTTATGTGAGATAGCTAAAAAATAAAATATCTCTACAAATGCAAATGAATTAGATCCCAAATAAAGCTGTGTACTGAAATTTTAATATTTTAGGTGTTTAAAATACAGGGAAGAGCTATGATATAAAATACGTGTCTCTATATTTTTCTTAGAATTATTTCTTGAGAGCTGTTTTTAATTAGCATTTTATTCTACCTGGTTTTCTCATCCTTGTATTAGACATGTATGTACATGTATATTATTCTTTTCTGCACACACATTTATCAAGTGTCTTGGATGTATATGCTATATTCACACATCAACTATTCTCATACATGCAGCAATAGTTATAGAAGGAAATTACTTGATATCTAAATGGTGGTGGTCTCAATGCTGTATTCTTTTTGGCCTTCTCTGACTTGCATGAATTACCATTTTTCCTACAAGCTCAGTCAGTGTTCATCTTTTAATACTTTCAGGCTGCTAACCATGAGCGAACGGTCATTACAGTTTAAATAAAAGAAATAATCTTCAAAAAATTCAAAAAATGCATTAAGAGCCCCATTGAAACCTACAACTAGTTAACAATGGTGATTTATTAACTATGTATTCTTCCACAGAAGCAGCAAATGCTACACTAAGGAACATTAGGTTTAAATACTTAAATGGTAGAATAGATTAAAAAGTGATTTTACTTAATAAACAGTAATGTTCCTCTACATTGACCTCTTCTAAAATTTGCTGCTGAAGGAAATGGTAAAGTATTCAACCAAGAAAATGGATAGAACAGGCTAACTCCTGGGCTGAGCCTACCTCTTCTGTGATTTTTCTCCTGTTGCCATCTAATATGACATTTTCATTTAAATTGCAGCATCCTAACCTAGTGACCATCCTTATCCCTCATATAAGCTAGTGAAAAAAAACCTGAATTTGCAATTAACACAGAAAGAGTCACATTCAGCTACAGTTTGTGTCTACAGTGATTACAAATGCCATGTATATCAAGAGAATAGAGATAAAAACAAGTCAGAGAAACTGCAACTTCTCAAAGGTAAGAGGATTCTAGAATAGACAATATCAAGGACAGTAAAGACGCTTATTTCAAATTTCCAGCATTTTTGAAATACACTTTTTTTTTTTTTTTGAGACAGAGTTTTGCTCTTGTTGCCCAGGATGGAGTACAATGGCACTATCTCGGCTCACTGCAACCTCTGCCTCCTGGGTTCAAGCGATTCTCCTGCCTCATCCTCCTGAGTAGCTGGAATTACAGGTGTGTGCCACCATGCCTGGCTAATTTTTTTGTATTATTATTAAAGATGGTTTCTCCATGTTGGTCAGGCTGGTCTCGAACTCCTGATCTCAGGTGATCTGCCCACCTGGGCCTCCTAAAGTGCTGGGATTACAGGAGTGAGCCACTGCTAACAGCCTTTTTTTTTTTTTTTTTTTTGAGACCTTGTTGCATTCTGTTGCCCAGGCTAAAACCCAGTGGCCTGACTTGGCTCACTACAACTTCTGCCTCCTGGGTTCAGCGATTCTCCTGTCTTAGCCTCCTCAGTAGCTAGGATTACAGGCATGCACTACCACGTCCAGCTAATTTTTGTATTTTTAGTAGAGCCTGTTGGCCAGGCTGGTCTCCAACTCTTGACCTCAAGTGATCTGCCCGCCTCAGCCTCCCAAAGTGCTGGGATCACAAGCGTGAGCCACCATGCCCAGCTGTTGGAATAAAATATTTTTTTCGGAGATTATTAGTTTTCTTGTTACACTATCCATAGACCAGAACTTTTAGGGCCATATCTATTATAATCAAGCAAAAAGTCTTCAGTATTTAATGGCAACTTATTATGAAGAAGCTGAGATTTAGGGTCATAGATAATTACTAACAGAATAGAAAAATGGGAGTTTCATTGCCAAATTCCATTAAGGTCTCTGGGTATTTCAGGTTCCTTTTCTGTAAATGACAAAAGTAGCGCTACTCACGGATTTTGTGAGAATTACATGTAATTTTTTGTAAATGCTTAGGCCAGTGCCTGGCACATATGAACAGCTCAAGAACTGCTAGATTTTATTAAATTTGGAAGTTATTGTTAAATGTGAATGTGACTTTCACTTCCGGTTATGGCAGACAAGATTAAAATCATTTCTACTACTTAAGCAGAAAATGTGAATAAAATATGGAAAGTATCTCTTGAAAACTTCAGATAGTTATCAAAGAGCAAGGTCTTGAAAAACCAAAATCCCAAAGAAAGGAAATCCCAGAAGTAAACCCAACACCACTTTCCCCATCAAAGCATTTGCCAATTTACAAATAAGTGTTAAGAGAGTACGAAGGTCTCACTGTTAGCCCAGAGAGGTTAAGTAACTACCGTAACTACCGGACTGCCTTCTTATACACTTTCTTTTCACCACATGACTGAATGGTTCACTCATTTTGATATCCTTGACTGTCTTTCCTGGCTAGTCATTTTCATTCCATAGCTTAGCACATCACATTATATCAATCATATCATAGCCGTCTGTGATCACAGGTAAGAATGATTTGCCTTTCCACGCAGCCTTAGGGCTGTCTCATGGAGCTGAAGAAAAATATATGCATTCAGGGCCACTAAGAAAAAGGTCCATAGTAAATATCCAAATCTTTAGTGGAGCTCCCTGAAGGATTAGAAGAATAAGGTCTTACCAGAAATGTTCTGGCCTTCATAAGGACTTATGCTCAATTTTGAATGGGCCTAGCTGTACAGTATTAAAGTGATCCATCCTGTACTAACAGCCAAAAAAATAAACTGTTTCGTAGGAAGGGAACATTGTCAATCCTGAAAGTACTTTGGTCCTTTGTAAACAATGTCCAATATTTTATTTAAAAAAAATCACCTAGCATTCAAAGAAACATGCCAATGAATGAAAATCTAGAGGAAATAAGAAGAAAACAGGTGATGGAGACAGACCCACAGTTCACTTAGATATTGGAGCTACTAGTCACAAGCTTTAAAATAATCGTTATTAGTATAGTCAAGAAAACAGATGATATGGTTAATTTCATCAGGAAATTCAATCTCTCTAAAAAACAACTGGATATCCTAAAATTGAAAAATGCATTATAATGAACAGTTGGGGATTTGAGGAGAAGAACTTTAAAAAATATTATTCTTTTTGTGTTTTGGCTGAATTCTAAGCAAACTCTATCTTTGAAGTTAATTAAAATATGCAGCTATGTAACAATAAGGGTCCATAGCTTAAAACAGAATTTCAAATCTTTGGTTGCACAATACAGAGCTATAGCCTCAGGAAAAATAACTTAATTATTTAAAGGAATCCATGCCTTCACAATTCCTCTCTACAATATGATTACAGAAAACAACAGGATCTTGGTGAAGAAACATTGAATATTTTGAGCAGATCTGTATTCACTCTTATTTTAAGCAGCAGTCGTACTTCCCTATTTCAATCCAATTATAAGTAAGATTGTTATAAGTGTAAATGTATTTTCTTATTTATTAATCATTCATCATTTAGTCTGCACTACAAAAAATTATGCTATTGAAGAAAGGACAATATTTGCAGAATGAAAGGATTGGAGGTCATGTACGTGCTTGGCATGATTAGCACATTGAAATACTGAGATAAATTGCATGAAGGCATTGACAATGAAATTTTTTTAACTAAATTTATTCAACCCATTACTAATTTTAATGTAAAATTTAATAGTAATTGTAATTTACAATTTTAAAACAAGTCCCAAAATGGTGGTGGGTTTCATGTAAATCAGAATTTTTCTTCTTATTCACATAAAATATAATGAAACAAAACAAAGCTGGTGTTAGTTTATTAGAAGAAACTTATTACAGAAAGAATTACACTTACTTCCCTGTCTATAATTCCGTAAGTTTAGCTTGGACAGGAACAGAAAATTATACTCCTTGTAATCATAGGTTCTTAGAATTTGGTTAGCTCTACAAATGAAGTAGGAATACCTCTCCTGACTATACTTGTAATTGTGTGATATGAAAACAATCTAATAATAAAGATTCTTAAAGAGCAAATATTAAGAAATACTTATTAGAAAAACAAATGAGACATAGATTTGTGAATTGTTATACATAATCTCTTTAGGCAGGAAAAATGGTCGAGCTGTCTTAGGATCATCAAATTAAAGTTTTTGACTCTGGATTTGTCCTTAACGAGCTCTGTGACCTCATGTATGTCATTTAATCTCTCTGACTCAGCTTGCTCAGCTATAAAATGAAGATAATCATGTATGATCTATTTCCATAATTAAGTCATAAACATTTATTGAACAGCTTCTATGTACCACTGCTATTGTAAAATGCTTAAGATATTAAGGCTATAGGAAATTGTTGAAGAATTGAACACTATAATGCATGTGAAAGTGCCTTGTAAATGATAATACATGATGCAAGCTACTATTTTATGGTATCATGTTTAGGAATATTTTTCTAGCAGTGTGAGGAGCTTCTAGCTCTCACCCGAATGCAAGAGGACTCTGTTTTGACAAATTTTACAAATAACAATTTGCCTTAGCAAAATAAAATATATAACAATTACTGAGAAGAAAAAAGAGGTAAGCTAGAAAAGTAGAAGCTGCTTTCTATCTAGGACATAAAAAGAGCAGAAAGGCAAATAACTAAAAATGACTTATATGAACTCCAAGTGCAGAAGGAAGACAATCTTCAGGATAAGCGCCTGGGAATATCAAGAAAGCGTTAAATTTGCCTGTCATCTTGAAACTCCCCATGACAAAACAGGAAAACTGTAATGGAACGTTTTTCTTTGATAAAAATGAAGAAAAGAGAAGGCCTTTAAAAATACTAACCTAGAAGAAAGAACAGGAAGAATCAACCGTTACTCTGCAATGTGAGTTATCCTTTGAGAACAGTATAAAAAGATGACAATTTTGATAATAATGGCTGGTAAGAGAAACCACAAGAAGAACACAAACCTCTGTTTTGACAAAGCCTCCAGCTGGTGAGACCTAAGACTCCAAACTTACTGACTCTGTGTCTTTCCAGAAACTTGACCACTGCTGTTTGAAACCATTGAAAACTAACATTGTAAAACATCACTGTGCAGTTCCAGCAATATACTAGATTGCAATGAAAACTACAAATGAATGAACCCTTTTGAGAAATATTCCCTCAGCTTCCAGGGAGTGTGACATAAAAATATGGTGGGCTCTGGTATAAAAAACATAGCCCTGTTTTTATCTCCTTGGGGAATCACCACACTGCTTTCCACGATGGCTGAACTAATTTACACTCCCATGAGCAGTGTATAAGCATTCTGTTTTCTCTACAACCTCACCAGTAAAACTACATTCAGCCCAGAAATCCCATTACTGGGTATATAGCCAAAATAATATAAATTCATATAACCAAATACCACCTGTTTCCCCAAACCCTATTGAAATAAAAAAATGAGTAGAGAAAAGAGAATTTGTAGGGCAGGGAAGATTCTGTATGACACTATAATGATGGATGCATGACATTACACATCCTTAAAACCCTTAGAAAATACAGCATCAAGAGGGAACGCTAATGTAATCTAAGAACATTAAGTGATATTGATGTGTCAATGTAGGTTTATCTGTTGCAACAAATGTACCATTCTGGAGGGGCATGTTGATGATGGGGGAGATGTTCAGCAGGGGAAGAAGAGTATGTTCAACCTCTGTGTATTTTCTGCCTCATTTTGCTGTGAATCTAAAACTACTCTCAGTCTGTTAATTTAAAAATAAATAAATAAATCATTCTGCCACAAAGACACACGCATGTCTATGTTAACTGCAGCATATTATAATAGCACCACTATTTATAATAGCAAGGACATAGAACCAACCAAAATGCCCACCAATGATAGACTGGATAAAGAAAATCAGGTACACATATCCCATGGAATACAATGGAGTCATACACCAAATGAGATAATGTCCTCTGCAGGGACATGGATGGAGCTGGAGGTCGTTATCCTTAGAAAACTAATGCAGGAATGGAAAACCCAATACCACATGTTATCACTTATAAGTGGGAGCTAAATGATGAAAATACCCCATGGGACAAAGAACGGAACAACACACACTGAGGTCTACTTGAGGGTGGGGGTAGGGGGAGGGAGAGGATAAGAAAAAGTAACTGTTGGGTTCTGGTCTTAGTATCTGGGTGAGAAAATTATCTGCATAACAAAACCCCTGTGACATGAGTTTCCCTCTATAACAAATCTTCACATGTACTTCTGAACCTCAAAAACAACTTTTTTTTTAAAAAAAACCATAAGCTTGGATAAAGAAACACAGAGAAGGACATATCCTATAATTACATCCTATTTACACAATGGCTCTCAAGTAAATGAAAAACTCCATTAAAATGTTTTAAAGGAATAGAAATAGTTGACATGGTTATAGAATTTTTTTTTAAAGTTGGCCTATTTAATTGTAATTAAATTATGTTTCACTTTTTTGGCATAGATGGATTTCAGAAGATTTGACCAAAGTGAATTCTTTCTTTATCCTCAACATCCCTTTTATAATCTGGGATTCATTTCTCAAAGAAAAAGTAATCTCTCAGTTGAAAACAATGTATTGAGTCTGTATTACTATAAATGCCCCTTAACCTGTAGGTTAATAATGCTCATTATTAGTTCTCATGGTCCAGGTTTCTCTCATAGTTAGACACCATCTAAAACATTACATCTGCAGTTCTTGGAACTTTATTCCTATACTCTTTGTCTAACAGACCTTAATTACTTTGTCAAAAGAGTTTGAAATCAAACACACAATTATTCTAGTCTGAATATTCTGTAAATTTAAGGCTACAATTCAGTAAATGTGCGTTCTTTACTTTGTCAATTTGTTAAAATGAAACAAACCATAAGTTTAAACTCCCTTGTTCTTTCTATCACTTAGGTCTCTAATTAATCTTTCTTATCCTGTTTCAATAAGCATTAGCCAAAGGGATTGTAAGCTCAGCTGTCCTGGAACTCTCTCAGTACTGGGTCATTGAGCCACATAAGTTTTCATGCCTACAAATGCTTTTGAAATTAGAACCAAAATATATCACAGAAATTAACAAGGTGGAAAAAAACCTAACAAAATATTCAAATATAAACATTTAGATTTAGATGAGAAATCCCTCCAAATTGGATTTTATTTTTCTTAGAGACATTTCACTCTAATACCACTAGCATATAATTACTGAATAATTTTATGAAATTGATGGGTCCTTATGCCAACAATATCAGAATACAAAACACAGAGCTAACAATCAATGAACCCAGAAAATTAAAACTAACTCAAATATTTTTTATGAAGCAAAAGAAACCAAGAGGCAAGAAAATGATTTGAGGGTCATGACTGTAAAATGTCGTTTTCTTGACACTTGGAGGAAAGACAGCAGTCAAGAACAAGGGGAAGGGAAAGAATTTATTAATACATTACTTACTTCTTTGTATCCGAAGATTATGCGTCCATCCATGAGCAGGGTTGCCTGGAAGGTGAAGCTTCCCAGGTTATAATTATCCTGGAGATGTACATGGTCCCACTGGACCACAAGTGCTGTGCCTATAAACCCAGTTAAAAAAAGAAGAAATGCAATGAGAAAAACATACCAATCAATTCTGATGGGAAATTTCACAAGAAAGCTTTTGCATCTGGCCTTCAAATCTGGTAGTTGTACGATTTCAATTTTATGTGGTTAATAAAATTCTGTTACTGAAATAGCATTTGGGATTTTTTTTTTTAAGGACTATTCTCTAAATATTTAGTAAAATATAACCTCATGCTTAGGTTAATACTGAGCTATTGCAGTGTGGGGGAATTTTGCCTTAGGGATTTTATTAATGTTAACGGGTACTGTCTGCTTAAATTTCTATAAGCCAGTTTCAAAATGCAGCCCAAGTGGATTGAATGAACTTCAAATACATTTGACAAACGCTGAGAGAGAAAGAAACACATTTAAAAAGTTAGGACCACATACAAAAGACCTGCAAATGTCTTTTCCACACTTAGAAATATACTTTTCCACACTGAAGGAGTTCCTTGAAGACTAATGGGAATTTTCTCCTTGGGTTCACAACGGTTGTATTTCTGTCTTTGTTGTGTTTCTTCCACGATGCTGCACGCAGCTCAAAGGACCCTGGGCTAAGATTTCTAAAGCCCCCTTGAAGCACACTAGGATGAAACTCCAGTGCTGTATATTATATTCTGACTCACTCAGTCAGTGTTTACTATGAACAAGTAACATGACATAAAAACTGAAACACAGTTTAATAGTCACCAGTGAGAAGTCATATTTTTGTTTTAAATGACATTTGTGTAGTCTCTTTTTTTAAAAAAAGAAAAGAAATGAGCTGCTAAGACTTCTTCACTCTAAATATTAGATTTTTCTGTTCGGCTTACAAAAATATTGTTGCCCAAAAAAGTTGTGTTGAAAATGAAAATCATAGAACTAAAAGAGCAAATTTTATCTCTCAGCAATAAATATCTGATATATTTAAAAATTACAATTGCATGGAAGAATTAATTTTCAGTAACTGGTGCTATTAGTAACGCCTCTTGAGCTAGTTGACAACTTTAAATAGTCACGTTATTTCAAATATTTTGAAAGCCCTATTGTAAGTCTTTGAAGAGTGTTGAAGTATAGAAATGGACTTCTTTTGAGGCAAAACTTTAAATGTTTTTTAAAGAAAAAATTGAACTTGACCTTGGTGCTTTTAGTCATTATTACTGCTTTGAGTAAAGACCACCCAGGTTTCCTTCCATGGGCATCTCTCTGTCTATATTGTCCTTTTGGAAAGAAAAAAGATAAGGGGTGGGAAAGGGGAAAAGGGAGAAAGGGGGAGAAAGAGGGAGAAAGAAGGAGGGGAGGGGAGGGGGAGGGGGGAGGGGAGGGGAAGGGAGAAGACGGGAGGGCAAGAAGACAATAGCCCGGAAACTTCCCATGATTTTTTAAGTATAGGGATTTTCTAATTGTGAAATGCCTTCTAACTTCCTTTTCCTTCACACATGTCTACCCCCAAGCTCTAGTCTCTTCCCTATTCTCTAGTTACTTTTTTCTTCCTGAAAGACACATTTATTTTTTAACCTTTTAACTTCAAGTGTATTTTTTTCCACTATGCCATTATGAACATTCATTGATTCATTAACTGAATAATGTATTGAGGGCCTAATGAGAGCCGGACATTAGGGATTCAGTAGTGAACCAGACAGATATCATACATAAAAAAATGAAAATGCCAGTCTAGAACAGGCACTGACCAACTACAATTGTCCTTTGAACACACCGCAGTTGAAAACACTCACAGACAACAATGTAGCCTAGAAATATTGACAAAAGAAGAAACAGTTGTCATGAATGTACAAAAATATGTAGATACTAGTCTGTATTATCTAGTTTCAATCACGCTCCGGTGATGCAGTGAAAACAATGAGCCAGAAGGCAGAAGACTTAGACTTGCACCTTGCCTCTATAAAACTTCCCGTGTGAACTTGGACACAATTAATCTGCATGAGCCCATTTCCTCTCCTATAACACAGAAAGTATAATTTCTGCCTTCAAGTGATTTCTGCATTAAATACAAGAAAATATAGTTGTCCTTGATTATTTATGAAAAAGAGAGGGCTATATAAATTAAAGTTTATAATGCAAATTCTGAGGAAAAGATTCCTAATATTTTGTTAGTAGCAGGTTGTTAAAAATCACAGTTTGTACATGCTAACTTTTATATTATGTAATAGCATAGCCCTCTCAACACTTACTGATTTAAATTTTCTGACCTGCTGCTATCTTCTCCAGAGAAGACTGCTTTCCTAAATTGTTGAGTTTCCAATCTTTAGGTATGCTCCCAATGATTCTAACCAAACTTGAAAATATTTCAGCAAGTTGCCGTGGTAAAAAAGGACTTTGTGAAGAGGCTTACAGTATTTAAAAGTGTTTCCCTCATTTAATAAAACACAAGCTTTCATTATCATATTGTTTGAACTCAATATTTCTCAATATTAGATTCCTATGGAATAAGTCATTACACAGAAGACATTTCAGTGGGTAAAAAAAAACATGCATTTTTGAATAATAATGCTTTTATAATTCCCAGAAATACTCACTTTATACATTTAATTATTTTTATTCATTCATTAAATAATTATTTAGGGTCTATGCCTATTAAAAATCTATGCAGGGTACCGGAGATAAAATGATTTCTTATAAATAGCCACAGCCCTTGTTTTTAAAGAACTTAAAGTTCAGTTGGAGTAGTATACATCAATTTTTTAAAAATCATTCAAATACATGTAAAATTCAAATATTAAGAGCTACCCAGAAACAAGGTATATGAGAATATATGGAGAGAGACTTATTTAATATGCTTTATGATTTTGATACCAACATTATAAAAACATGGTCATTAGAATCATGTGCCCATAAGTAAATGACTCTAATATCATCTAGTGAGTGTCGGAGCTTGGAAAATAGTCAATTTTCATTAAATCATTCATTATTTCCTCAGGATAGATTCCCAAGGCAATTTTGTATGGGAATCATAGAATAAGTTTCAGATAAGTTTCTGGCTGCAGTTTTGCCTCAAGCATACTGTATTTACACTCTACTTGCACATCCTTGGGTGTTAGCACCTTGTGAGGTTTTAAGAAATGGAAGAGAATATATGTTTTTAAAATAATAGAGAGAAATCATTATAGTCAATATTTCGAGTTACTTAACATTGGATCATACCTTGGTGTTACTCAAATTGTTCAAAGTGTATTCCTAAGTGAATATCTAACTATGTTTAGTATCCCACTGTGCTATTTTGAACTGTAAAATGGCTTCATCACACTGGTTAGGAGGCTGCTCTTAGCAAAATGATCATACTTTTCCAAGGCTACTGCTGCCATCAAGTCTATTTCAACCACAAATAAATTTCTTCCTTGATCATCAGAAATAAGAGCAGCAATAATTCTGTTCACCCCAAATGCTTGTATAATTTGCAGGTATAAAATTGTCATTTGAACAAATAAATACCATTTGTGAATAATAAATACACAGAAAATTTTATATTTAATTAATCTTTCCAATATAAACACTTTTTTACCTATAATTTATTTTCTCTACCAAAGATACGGCTTTCGATAAGATGTTGAGATGAAAATTCATTTGTGTCTCTAAGACCTTGAATTTCTCACTTGGATTTTGGCAGCATTTAACGATATATTCTAGTTTTTTCTCTACTTTCTATGTCACAAAAAGTAATAGCAGGGATATATTGCTCTTGGTGTATTTGATAAATCTTAATGGACTCTCACTCATTTTTTAAAGTCAAGAAAACTTTATTTTCTTAAGTTGAACTACCCACACTACTTTATACTTTTAAAAATATGTGTTAATCTTATGGATACATACAAGTCATAAGTTCTAGAAATTTTATATCACTATATTATGCCACTTGCTTCTACTGGAAGATCAGAACTAAGAAAATTATTCTAATTTCCATTTTTTTCTGATGGAAAAATTGGAAAACTGATTTACTGAAATAGCATCAAAAACTTATGGAAATGCATCAAAAATACATTTGCTTTGAGGTCTTGTCTACAGCAACTCATTTCTATTGTGTATAATATATGTTAATAAACATGTTGGATAAATGTCATTTGTGTACTTTATAAATCTTAACAGTTAACAGTATAACATTTGTCATCTCAGACCATTTGCATCAAGCAGTTTACACACCAAAAATATAGAGTCCACAAAACATTAACATGAATCTGATGCTTGAGGTTAAAAATAAATATGCAGCAAAACATATGCTAATCAATACATACCATTATCAAAATATCTGACAGTTGAATTTCTGGATACACTGGGATCGAAATTTGCCATTAAAGGTGCTATGTACTGTGTAGCTGTTAGCATTCGATGTACAACTTCTCCAGTGTATATGAAACCTAGAAACAGAAAAATAGGAAACATGTTCAGAAAAAGACGCCCATATAAAATTATAATTAAAATACTTCCAACTCCATTACAGTCAAATTTTTAAAATAAAATGTCATGGTAGCTCGAAAAAAAGGAACATATTTAATATCTTAGTGTCTAATTAACAATACTTGGTCTGGATTAAGTAACAAATTCTGATACGATTTGGTAGAACCTTGCAGACTGGCAAATCCAAAATCTATAACATGCACAATTTTAATTGTGGGAAAAGTGAGTATTATCTGGATGAGATTAGTAGTCTAAAAAATGCTAATACTGTATGATAAGTAATTAAAATATTCAATTTGCCATTATTAATCCCTTGTTATTTTAACATTAGGTTACCACACAAGTCTTTTGAATGAGTGAATTCAGTTTCATGATATTTATTTAACCTACCATCTCGGCATAGGACATTTTAGAAATGACACCTGCTAAAATGCAGAAAATGTTTTGATGCTTTTTTTTTTTCCTTGAAAGTTGAAAGGGTGCTAAACACCCACAGTGAAGATTTCACATTTCTTGGATTGCTCAAGTCTCTATATTATCAGCACACTGTCAAGAAGATAAAGTCTATATGTTTGCAGATAAGATGGTAAAACATTGACCATGCACAAATGCCTCTCTATTTAGAGATTTAATCAATGCCAGTCTATTCTAGCAGTTGGATAATGAGAGGGAATTTACTATGGAGGACTTCAGCTTTGAATTAACTTTCAATAGCTCCTATGTTACAAGTCTAACCCACTTTCAATTTTTCACACTAGGTTTATTTACTTTGCGGATTATCCATGACAAATTGTTAATCCTGTGCTGGCTTCTTGCCTACAAAGTCTTTAGCTGCCTGAAAGGAGAGTCAGCTCAGGGAATGCTAACTAATTTTAATATTAATCTAAGAAATACACAATTAAAATACATATGCAAATGCACACACACACAAATAAAATGCAAAGCAAATTATTTGTGACAATGTGATGTAATGTATGGGTAGTCATGAGTTAATTAGATACCCAAGACTAATATAAATCATTTTTCTACATTCACAAGAAACAATAAAGAAGCAATGCAATATTTGAAGCTCAAAAAATGTTACTTTGATAACTCATTTTATGGTCTGAATAAATATTTCATTGGCATTTTGCAGTCTTCATTGTTTCAAATTCCAAATTGTGATGTTCCAAATTCTGCAGGTTATTGCAGAATTACACCTACAGTTATTTACTTAGAAATTAATTTCTTTTTGATAACATCTTCTTTCCTTTGACTACCTTTTAACTTTTCATCAAAAGCATAATTGAACTATAGCTATTCATCTTAAAAAATATTTTAACTGGAAAAATCTTCAATGTGTTTTTATCACCATGACTTCTTGCTTATTTGCCAAGCACTCTTTTAAAATAAATAACTGATGTCTTAAGCAGAATTTTGTACATTTGTAATTTCACATAGCTCAAGTGTATTAAAAAATGTTATGGTGATATGGTCATTGCTTTTATTATATTTCTCTCTGGATTTTCAGTCATATTCCTAATATTCAAAGTGCAATATCACATCCTTAACATTATAAACATGAAGAGTAACTTTTTCAGTGTCTCTATTTTTTCTCCTATCCTCACCAGCATGCATTTATAATGTCATCGTTAAAATGAGTACAAAAATTCTATAGATACAATCTTTTAAGAGAAATCTCTGAATTAGACTCTGAAAGTGTTATTTCAGAGAAAACAGCTCCAGGTAGGTTATTTCTCTTCTTTATATTCTCCGTGTACAAACAGAAAAAACTGCTTAACTTGGGGAATGAAGGGCAGTTATTCAAGGAGGGAAGATAATTTTAAATAAATACAAAATCCATTCTCCAAGACAACTTTGTAAGAAAAACAGCAGCAATCCCTAAAAATATACTGTTGCAAAATGTAAGAGCATTGATCATTTTGGACACTTCATACTTACTGTTAGTTTTTAAATAAATAATATATATATATATATATATATATATTATATATATCTTATATATATAATATATATATTCCCCTCAATGTTTCTACATAGATTTGTCAGGAAAACTGCTCTCCACTTTCAATAACCCAGTTTTCAGATCACAGCAACCATTAACTGTTATTTCTTTTCAGTGGGAAAATGTTTCCCAAATCTACAATTTCTCAAATGTCAGAAGGGAAATTTCAAGTTGTTTCCAAAGAACTCTGTAGAAATATAGAATAATTTGTTAACATGTAAAAGCCATGGATATAGCTTGATTCTTTTATTACCAGAACATTAAAATCAATTATATTACTATGAATATTAAAGTTGCCACAACTACAAAGAACAAGAAACTGCTACTACAATTACCAGCATGTCTGGCGCTGCTATTACGACTACCACCGTTTATACCGCCACCATGAAAGATTAATACAAAAAAAAAAAAAAAGAAAAGAAAGAAAGAAAAAAACACGATTCTGTAAAACGAGTTTCATTTTACTAATTCAGGGAATACTTGTTTGTTTTTCTTAGCCATACTGAAAGTTAATTATATCAGTATCTCAGGTTAGTTTCTAATGACCAAGAAATAAAATTCTTGGTTTCTTGGTGAAGCCTATCTCATGATAGACCTTACCTTGTTCTCATTAAGTTTCTAGATTTTAAAAATATCACTTCAGTAGTGGTTAATAATTGAGTGGAGAGAAAATTTACAAGCTTGCAGGGGAATGTAATTAGGTGTTAAATAAGAAAGAGCTATGCAAATCAATGCAACAGAACTCCAAACCTTTAAAGGCACTCATAGCCACCAACACACCATTAGACATTTACTTCTTTCCTTTGGCTGTTCTGGGCATGCTCAGTTAAATATAAATATAAATATGTGTATATATATATATAATATGTATATTTTTCTGATCCTTCATGTTTTGGGGTAATTTAAGCAATTTTTATTATTATTATACTTTAAGTTCTGGGATACTTGTAAAGAACATGCAGGTTTGTTACACAGGTATACATGTGCCATGGCGGTTTGCTGCATACATCAACCTGTCATCTACATTAGGTGTATCCCCTAATGCTATTCCTCCCCTAGATCCCCACATCCCAAAAGGCCCCAGTGTGTGATGTTACCCTCCCTGTGGCTATGTGTTCTCATTGTTCAATTCCTACTTATGAGTGACAACACGTAGTGTTTGGTTTTCTGTTCTTGTGGTAGTTTGCTGAGAATGATGGTTTCCAGCTTCATCCACATCCCTGCTAAGGCCATGAACTCCTACTTTTTAGGGGCTACATAGTATTACATGGTATGTATGTGCCACATTTTCTTTATCCTGTCTGTCATTGATGGGCATTTTGGTTGGTTCCAAGTCTTTGCTATTGTGAATAGTACTGCAATAAATATACATGCATATGTGTCTTTATAGTAGAATGATTTATAATCCTTTGGATATATGTTTTGACTATTTTATTTACATTTCTTTGTAGCCATTTGAAAAGCTAATCATACAATATCTCCTTTGCTTACTATGTGATTCTACTATAAATAGCACTCATTTGCTCATCTGCCTTTGCAGAAAAGTCATTTATGCAGATAATTTGGGACTGGGAAAGACATCTTAATTTAAAAAAATCAAGTTAAAGAAGCAAACATATTCTGTTCTTTGAATCTCAAATAATAGTGAACACATGGCCATTCCCTTTTGCCTTAACAACTATTAAAACCAGAGTTAAATTCTGAGTTCATTTGTAATCAACAGCTTTGTTTTTGTACCCTGAAGAATTTCCTTGGGCTGCTTTCTGTAGGTGGTCTCTAGTCATGTGAATAATCTGCTTTTCTATCTGGAAGTCTCATCAAGTCATTTTGGGGATTCTATCATTGTAGGTCTTGTCATGAATAAATTCCAATCAATCATTATAGATTTAATAATCTTAACTATGTATGTACTAACCAGAAATATTCTGGTAATGGTGAGATTAACCAGTATCTATATAGGCCTTTGCTAATTATATTATTTTCATGTATATTCTTCTGTTCTTTCTCTTTCCTTTTCTTCTTTTCTTCTTTCCTTCTTTCCTTCCCTCCCTCCCTCCATCTGTCCCTCCCTCCCTCCCTTCTTTCCTTCCTACTTTCTCTTCCCCTTCCCCTTCCTTCCTTCTTTCCTTCCTTCTTTCTCTTTCTTTCTTTTTTTCTTTTCTTTCCTTTCTCTCTCTCTTTCCTTTCTTTCTTTCTCTTTCTTTCCTTCCTTCTTTCCCTTTCTTTCTTCCTTCCTTCCCTTCCTTCCTTCCTTCCTT
>NW_016107376.1:365358-378744 GCF_001604975.1 Cebus imitator
TTTCTTTTTCTTTTTCTTTTTCTTTTTCTTTTTCTTTCTTGTCTTGCTCTGTCACCCAGGCTGGAGTACAGTGGCACTATCTTGGCTCACTACAAACTACACCTCCCAGGCTCAAGTGATCCTCCTGTCTCAGCCTCCCAAGTGCCTGGGATTACAGGCATGCACTATCATGCCCAGATAATTTTAGTATTTTTAGCAGAGACATGGTTTCACCATGTTGGCCAGGCTGGTCTTGAACTCCTGGTCTCAAGTGATCCACCAGCCTTGGCTTCACAAAGTGCTGGGATTGCAGGTGTGAGCCACTGCACCCAGACTTCATGTATTTTTGTAATTGTATTCTTGCACTAACTTTAAAAAGAATAGTGGTACAGTTAGTATTATTTCCATTGATTAAATGAAGTATTTAATAAGACTGGGTAATTTGCCCAAAGCCACATGGCTATAATAGGTCTTGTGATTCCAAATGTTATGGGCTCTTTACAATAAATTTTTGCAGTCATTCTGTGTCCAGCCTCACATCAGGTACACCAGAAGAAGGAAAGTTAGGCAGCATTCCTTTTACTTCTCCTGACATCATTTCTAAGGCAACCACTCTGCAGGCATGCTGACAATCCCCATAAACAAGTTAAAATTGCCACCAGATGACAGTTCCCACAACTATACAGTAAGTTCTCACTTAACATCTACAGGTTCTTGGAAGCTGCGACTTTAAGGAAAAATATGTAAGGCAAACAATTTCAGCATTGGCTAAATGTTCTCAGTCAAAGTTAAGTTCTTATGGCATATTTCTGGATACAAAACCTCACCAAACTTCTAAATAAAGACCAAAAACACTTCTAATTGTAAATATTTAAATGAACTTGAGCTATACATACATTTAAGAAAGGTTAATAAAAAACAGGTAAGATAAGTATTTACCCAGTTATTTTATTTCTGGGTCACAGGTGGCCAGAGCCTTTCCTGGCAGTTAAGGGAGTGAGGCGAGTACCAACCCTGGGCCAGAAGCCATCCCATCATAGGGCACACTCCCACATACACCCACACTCAGTCACACTGAGACCATGGAGACCATGTTGGCATGCCAGTAAATCTCATGTGCACATCTTTGGAATGTGAGAGGAAACTGAAGGACCCAGAGAAAGCCCACATAGACATGGGGAGAACATGTAGGCTCCACACAGACAGTGGCCCTGGCTAGGAATCAGTTTTTTCTTTGTTTGTTTGGTTATTTTCTTCTAATCAACATTGAGAATGAAGTTGAACAGAACAACTTTATTCAAAGACCTGCTTTACACTCTCCCTCATTGAATTGTATACTTAAACAAGGAGGTTGAGGAAGAAAAGACTTATTCTGTCTGTGTGAAAATTCCAGCATCTGTGCCTTAGAGCAGAGTGGTGGCCACCTCAAACCATGCTACTTTTATTGTAATACTAAAGCCTCTGTTATTTTAATTGCAAGATTTTATAAATAGATTTATATTATATTCCTCTATTGTAATTCGCCAAGTGTAAGGCAACCAATTGATATGGGAATCACACATGGTGAGAAAATTCACTTCCGGATAGAATAAAATTATTTTCTAGTGATGTAACTTAAATTACTTAGCCTCTGTGTACCTCAGTCACCTAATCTGTTAAATGGGAATGTAATGGAATCAATATCATTGGGTTGTGGTGAAGGCTGAAAGAGTCAATACTATAGATGAATGCTTGAAAATTGCAGAAAATCAATGAATCACTTGTATTTGCTCTAATTTTTACCCCTCGATGCCTCTTCTATAAAATATATATGCATTAATCTTAGACTTATGCTAGGATATTTATATAACTTTAAAACTATGCTTCAGACCTAAATGTATGTCATGTGTTTTACCTGCCTTATTCCTGTCTGAGTTAAGGTACACCATTGATCCTTAACAAGATGCTAGGTAAGAAAAACCTGAGTGTCCAAAGTTCTTGGTTTGATATATTTCTCCTTATATTCTGATGGAACAAGCACTTTGTAAAAATATTAACCTCCTATTGGTGACAAGTGGTTGTTCTGTTTAATTGGAAGTGTCACAGTAATAAAGGAAGCACAAAGGAGCTATAATTGCTTGTGAAACACTCTGTAAAACTTTAATGTGAAAGGTGCGTCATAAAATATTCTATTTCATCATCTTTTAGTTAATATTTTGGACCCAAGAGGATAGGCTGGAGTTGGTGGGTATGCCTGTAGGGCATTGAACATTTGTAGGTAAATGCTGCCTTTCGAGTACAAATGATAATGGTATATGTCATTCTTGTTATGACGTATACTGTTATCGCTACACATTAATCAAATAGATCTGAAATTTACGATCTTTTACACGTAAGGATTTGAAGACCCACTTCCTCATCATAATCTCTCACTAACCTTATACATGTTCCACTTCTGTTCATGAAGAACTGAATTATTTTACTGAAAGTTTGTGGTTATTATTTGTCAACAGCTCAGTGTTGATGGTAGACAAGTCGCTTGAACAATTTGATGAGGTCTCAGAGCAATTCAACTTATGTTTTGCACAAATTCTATTTTGTAAGTCATGACGCATTTTCATATGCTATAAACTACCTTCTTTAATATAGCTACTTGTCATATTTTTAAATATGACCCTGTGTGGCAGCAATTGATAATTTGAAAATTAAAAGTTGTGGTGAGTTATCTGGTAATGTAGCTGTTGGCCAGCTGCCGCAGGACAATGACAGGTTTTATGTAATAGGCTTCCTCTGAAAAAAATTGGTGCCACTAGACCACATAGTTTACTATGAGGATATCGGCTTGTATATGCAAACTAGACGGTTAATAAAAAAAATGAAGGAAAGAAATAGAAGTAGTCTGAAATTCATGGGAGTTTACTAATCACTGGTTCCTAAGAAGAAATTCGTAGTATTGTCAATCGTCAAATACTTTCCCTTTACAATTCCAACCAGCTATCAAGTTAAAATATATTAAGGGTTTTTTACATTAAATTATATCCATCAGTTCTTGGGAAGCAACCTATAATATTGTCAGTCACCAAATAGTTCCCATATTTATACTTGTAACCAGTTGTCAAGGTAAAATATGTCAAATATATTTTGTATATAAAATAAAAATATATTTAGATGTGTTAACATATGTCACATATCATAGACTCCTTAATTTTATCGGCATAAGGCACCATTATAAACCACAACAAAACCATTCCTTGGGGGTAAAAAGCAACAAGTGACAACTCTGTTATCAGCTGCAAATTATGTTCATACAATTGCCAATATAAAAATTTGTGTTGACTGTATAAAGAGCCTCTCCCTAACTCCTGAAAAAACAGGAGCTGAAACAGAGGAAGATAAGACAAAAGTGTACATGAAGAGAGGAAGATAAGACAAAAAAGAGACAAACAAATAAAAATCAAAAACCAAAAACACCCAAACCTTCCTCCTGAATTTTCATTTTGAACTAACAACAAAATGGTTGATTTTATTTCTTGTCTCCTTCCACTTGTTCCTCAAAGAAAGTCATGCAACATGTTCTGAGTTAATCATGTTAATTCCTCCTAGTGGTCACTGTCAACAGCTCCCCTCCCCACCTCCTCAAATGCTCTAATAATCTAGGATTTCTAGACATGGGTTCATTCATACTGCAGACTATGCAGGCCAACCCTTGGAGTTTTATAGTAGACAAAGTACCTGACTTTTCATGGAGACATTGAACGACCCATCAAGTTTATTTCTTCTATTAGGATAAAACCAAGCAATATTTCAAAAGCCTTAATCTTGCAGGTAGAGTAATGGCAGCAATATGGCAGAATAGGGGTTTCCAGCACTTGTCCACTCTCAGAAAAATCAATTTAAGCAACCATCCATGGACAAAAATACCTTCACAAGAGCTAAGAAATCCTGGTGACAGATGACAGCACCTAAGAGGCTCCCCGAAATAAGAAAAGACACATTGAGGAAGATAGGTAAGGCAATTTCACATCACCCACATCACGTTTCCTCCAGGCCTATGCAACTCAGTGCAGAGAAATACTCTCCAGGTGAGTAAAGTGAGCAGCACCAAGTTTTGCTGTAGACCCTAACACTGGCCTATTCCAGTGAAGCCTGTCAGGCTGGCTAATAGAGACCTAAGCTTCAGGCTGGCCCATGTGACTCCAGACTCCAGGCCCACCCCAACAGCAGGCCAACACTTGCAATTCTAGGTTCCAGGCTGGATGATGTGGCACCCAGTACCAAGTAGTTTGGCCTTCACAGACCCAAGCTTCAGGTAAGCCCCTGCAAACCCTTCTGCCAGGTTGATTCCCATAGACCCAAGATGTAGGCCCAAACCTACTGACCTGGGATCCATGCCTGCCATGCAGATCAAGATACTAGGATTGCCCAGTTAATCCAGGCTCCAGGCCTGTATCTGCAGACCCAGGCACCAGGTCAGCTCCTGCGGACCCACGCATTAGGCCCACCCAAACACTGGCCCAGCCAGCCTGCCCCAAAGCCTCAGCCTGCACACAGACTTTGTCAGCCACCAGCACTGAATTTCTGGATGGGCTGAGTGGTGAAGGGCATTCTTTTTCAACATCAGTATATAAAGATTTAAAGAAGTGCCTACTTCATCAAATGCAGAGTTCGTTACCAATGTAAGGTAACATGGCTCACAAATAATCAAAACAGCAGCAGAATATACATTCTTGCCAAATGTACATGGAATATTTGTTAGGACAGATCATGTGTTAAGTCAAATAAAAGTCTTCACAGATTTAAGGAAGATTTAAGTTATATAAAGTATCTTTTCATACCACAATGAGATGAAATTAGAAATTAATAAGAGGAGGAAATTTGGAAACATTCACAAATAGGTGAAAATTAAACAACACAGTTCTGAAAAACCAATGAGTCAAAGAATAAATAATAGTGAACTTAAAAGATATAGACAAACAAAAATGCAAACACAACTTTGCAAATTTTATGGGACGCATCAAAAGCAGTTCTAAGAGGTAAGTTTATAGCAATAAATGCTCACATGAAGAAAAAAGGAAAATTTCATAAAAGCAACCTAATATGACACCTCAAGGAACTAGAAAAAAAGAACAAACTAAGCTTACGAAAGGAAATAATAAAGAGTTAGCAGAAGAAAGGAAATAAAAAAGATCAGAATATGTATGAATGATAGAGAGACTAGAAAAGACAATACAAAAGATTAATGAAACCAGGAGTTGGGTTTTTCTTAAAAAAAGAAACAAAATGGTAACTTTCAGTTAAACTAAAAAGAAAAAAGAGAATAATAAAATTATAAGTGGCTCATATGTGTAAGGCCAGCACTTTGGAAGGCCAAGGCAGGAGGATCACCTGAGGTCAGGAGTTCAAGATCAGCCTGACCAATATGATGAAACAACCCATCTCTTCTATATTAGTTTCTTTTATTGCAGTTTCTTCAGAAGAAACTACTATAAAAATTTTATGCCAAATAATTGGATAGCCTAGAAGCAGTGTATACATTTCTAGAAACATACATATTACCATGTCTGAACGGAACAGAATAGAAACTCTAAATAGAACAGAAAATAGGGATAAAAGTAACCAGGACAAAAAACAGAATAGAAAATATGGAAAAACAAATAACAAGTAAAGAGACTTAATCAGTAATCAAAAACCTCCAAACAAAGAAGAGCTCAGGACTGATGACTTTACTGGGGTAAAGTCTACCAAATATTTAAAGGAGATTTAACACCAATAGTACTCAAACTCTTCCAAAAAAATTGTAGAGAAAGAAACACTTGCAAATTCTTTTCTCATGGCCAGCATTACCTGGATGCCAGTCAGACAAAAACATTACAATAAAAGAAAACTATAGATCAATGTCCCTGATAAATGTAGACGTGGAAATCCTCACCAAAATAATAGAAAATCTGATTCAACAGCACATTTAAAAAAATCATTCCCCATGATCACATAGGATTTATCCTTGTTTTAACATACACAAATCAATAAATATATATTGATTTGCTAATTGATATGCCACATTAACAGAATGAAAATTAAAAATTAATGATCAGCTCAATATATGTAAAGAAGTATTTAACAAAATTTAACACCCTTTCATGATAAAAACTCTCAGTAAATTAGATATAGATAGAATGTAACATAAGACAATAAAGAATATGTATGACAAGTCCACAGATAGTATCATTCTCAACAATAAAAAGCTAAAAGTTTCTCTGGATTAGTAACAAGATAAGGATGCTCACTCTTGCCACTTCTATTCAATATAATAATAGAAGTTCTAGCCAGAGCAATTAATCAAGAAAAAATACATTAAAGACAATCAAACCAGACAGGAAAAAATAAAATTATCTTTGCAGATGACATAATGTTTTATATACAAAATCCTTAAAACTCCTCCAAAAAAACTGTTAGCACTAATAAACAAATTCAGTGAAAGTACCAGATACACGATAAACACGCAAAAACCAGTTGTGTTTGTATACACTAACAACAAACTATCCAAAATAGAAATTATCACTCTCATATACAATAGCATCAAAAATTAAAATATTTATAAATAATTTTAACCAGAGATAAAAGATCTATAAACTGAAGCATTGGTTAAAGAAATTAAAGAAATCACAAATAAAATGAATTATATCCTGTGATCATAGAAGAATTAAAAATATTAAACTGTCCATATGACCCAAACAATTTACGTATTAAATGCAATTCTTATCAAAATTCCAATGCATTTTCACAGAAATAGAAAAAAAAAACATGAAATTCATATGGAACCACAAAAAGCCTGTAACTGCCAAAGCAATTTTGAGCAAGAAAAACAAAGCTAGAGGCATCACACTACCTGACTTCAAAATCTATGACAAAGCTACAGTAATCAAAACAGAATGGTTCTGGAATGAAAAAAACAGTCTCACAGACCAATGGAACAGAACCTACAGCCCAGCACTAAACCTAAGTATTTATGGTCATTGATTTTCAACAAATGTGGCAAGAACATATGGGTGAAAAGTTAGTCTCTTTAATAAATATTGTTAGAAAACTAGATATCCATATGCAGAAAACTAAAATTTGAGGATAATTTCATACCATATGCAAAAATCAACTCAAAGTAGATTAAAGACTTAAATGTGAGACCAGAACTATAAAACTATTGGAAGAAAACCTAGGGGAAATGTTTCCTGACATTGATCTGGGCCATGATTTTTATTTTGTTTTTGGAGATGACCCCTGAAACAAAACACAGATAGACAAATGAGATTTCATGCAACTGAAAAGCTATTAAAGGAAACAATCAACAGAGTCAAGAGAAAACCTACAGAATGGGAGAAGACATTTGCAAATTATATCTCTGCTAAGGGGTCATTATAGAAAATATATAAAGAACTCAGCTTAATAGCAAGAAAACAAATAACCGAATTAAACAATGGACAAATGACCTGAACATAAGTTTTCTCACAAGAAAACACACAAACAGCCAATAGGTACATAAAAAGTTTTCAGTATCACTAATCCTTAAAGAAATGCAAAACAAACAAACAAACAAAACAAAAAACACCAGAATAAAGTATCATACTTTTTGGGATGATTACTATTAAGACCATGAAAGATAACAAGTATTGACACGGAGGTGGAGAAAGGAGAGCTCTTACACGTTGTTGGTGGAAATGTAAATTACTACAGTCATCATAGAAATAACACAGAAGTTTTCCGCAAAATTAAAAGTGGGACTACTATATGATCCAGCAATTCCACTTCTCGGTATATACCCCAAGGAAGTGAAATCAATATGTGGAAGGGATATCTGAACTTCTATGTTCATTGCAGCATTGTTCACAATGGCCAAGTTATAGGATCAACTTAAGTGTGTGTCAGTGGATGAATGGATAAAGAAAATGTGGTATATGTGCAATGGAATACCAGTCATCCTTAAAAGAGAAGGAAGTCTTTTGTGTCAACACGGATGAACTTGGAAGAAATTGTTATGTGCGATAAGCCAGTCCCAGAAGGGCAGATGCTATATGTAGAATTTAAAAAGTTAAACTCATAGAATTAGAGAGTAGAATGGTGGTTGCCAGAAGCTGGGGGTTAGGGTGAATAGGGAGACACTGGCTAAAGGGTATAAGGTTTCAGTTTTGCAGGATAATGAAGTTCTGGAGATCCAATATATAGCATAGATGACTATTGTTAATAATGTTGTATTGCATACTTGAAATTTGATAAAAGAATAGATCTTATGTGTTTTTACCAAAAAAAAAAAAAGTAACTATGTGAAGTGATGGATATATTAAGTTTATAGTGGTAATCATTTCACAATGTACATGTAACACTATATTGTACATCTTAAGTATATACAAATTGTATTTGCCAATTATATCTCAGTTAAGCCAAAAAATGTCAATATCTCAAGAAAATACAAAGTCTTACTCCTACATGGGGGACAAAGAGATGGTTGCTTTGAATTATTTACACTTCTAGACTAAGGATATGGAGATCCTGTTGTCACATGCTGGAGTCACATGTTGCGGCCAAATTATAGGTGAGAGATAGTCCCCAGGACATGAGGTCCACTTGGTCTCTGGGTAGACTGCCCTGTGTTTGTAAAGCCTCTGCCTTGAATCCACCTAGTACCTTTGACCATGCACCCTGCAGGTAGCCTTTCCAGAAGAAGTTATCCTGCTTCCATGTTTGTGAGTACTGGCTCCCTCTGGAATTTCTGCCTAGGTTGACTAGAACCTACATAACCAATATAAGATAGATACTATCTAGAACAGCTCTACAGTATCAGCAGGGCTTCCATCCTGGTTCCGTCCTGGTCTAGAGAAGGAAGCTCATTCATCGTTCTTCCTTTCACTTCAACCATAATGTCCCTAGCCTAACAAAGATAACTGTCTTTTTCCTTTCCCTTTCTTTAAGAGATGGGGTCTTGCTATGTTGCCCAGGCTAGAATTGAATTTCTGGGCACAAGCCATTCTCCTGCCTCAGCCTTCCTAGTAGGTGGGACTACAGGCACGTTCCACTACACCCCATTTTGTCTCTTTCTTTTCTAAGGACTTCAAAACTATCATTTGAAATTCATTTATAAAATGTCCAGAAACAGCCATTGAAGGAAGATGCCCACAAATAAACAGGCGGCTGCCTTCAGATAGGAGTCCTTTTTTCTGAATCATCAGACCTTACTGTACATGTTGAATATTCTATAGTAAGTCAAGCCTGACTTTAAAAACCAGGCCTATTTAAAGTAAAGATATTACACAAAAGGAGAATATCCCTTTCAGATCCTTGTCCAAAATCCAGTCTCTAGTTTAAAAAACAAATTTTATTGTACATTTTTGAAATAATTA
Source organism: Cebus imitator (assembly GCF_001604975.1). Lineage (NCBI taxonomy): Eukaryota > Metazoa > Chordata > Mammalia > Primates > Cebidae > Cebus > Cebus imitator. The sequence continues at coordinate 374,703 of NW_016107376.1, forward strand.
CACTTTCCCAACTCTCATTGTTCTGGAAATGCTTCTGTTTTCCATGATTGTTTATACATTTCTAGGAAAGATAGAGATCTCATCTCTGAAATTTCCCAGAATCCATCCAAATCAGACCATGTGATGTCCTGAATGTGCTGACAATCTCTTCATTGTCTTTCCCTTTTCATGGCAAGAGAAATCCCATTCATTTAGGCAGGAAAGACGCTCAAAGGAGTAGAAAAGCTTTGCTTTCTCAAAGACAGCCATCTGCCTTGTACCAACAGTCCCAAATCAAAGGTCTATTCCTTCCTTCGCTTTTCCCCCCAAATATCTAAAGTATCCCCCAAATTTCCTTAGATGGTTTGGGTTTTAATTGCCTTAGCAGTTACCTTATAGATTCAAGCTAGTGTCATGTCCTTATGTATTCAACCTAGTGTTTTATGTGTGTGTGTGTGTGTGTGTATATATATATATATATAAACATATACATATTTGTGTGTGTATACTATTAAATATACACATGCACAAATGTATGTATATATAAATATACAGTGTATGCATAACAGGTTGTGTATAGGTATAGTGCATGTAAAATAGATATTATAAATATTTTATATACATATATTTAAGTAAAATGCAGTAAAAATGCAGTGGAAAGGCTTAGATTTGAGTTCTCCTTTCTGTCTTACAAGCTGTATGACCTCATGTCATCACTTACTCTCATTGAGTTGCAATTTCCTCTATAAAATTAGGCTAAAACTAATCCCTTTAAATAACACTGTTGTGTGCATTAATCAGTTTTTAAAAAGACGACATAAATGCAGCTGCAATTCCTCCATGCAACACAAAACAGGGAGCATCTGCACTGAACTCTGACATCCTTTTAAAATCAAAGCTCTATACAGGCTCTCTCTGTAGCTGCATTGATTCCTCTCTTTGTCTGCTCTTGATCTTTCATTCCTATGGTCAGGCTCAAACTTCTGTGATATTTCCACCCTTATTGAGGCATGTGCCCTTTAGCAATCTCAGAGTTGTGATCATGACTACATTTTCTCAGATGTTTTAGTAGTCTGGTCCCCCAAGGTGATGGTAATCAATCTCTCTATTCACCCTTCACCCAAGACTGCAAACAGGTTAGATTTTGCTCAAGCCTCCAATTACTTGTACATCACTTCAAACACATCAGCCAGTTGTGTTTGTTCGGCTAGGACCAGGCTCATAGGATTCATTTCAATCTTCCCTAAATGCTTCCTTTGACTTTTCGGATATGGCATTATTAGTAAGTTAAGTCAAGAGCTCTATAACACTCTCTTAGATTCCCACTGCAACGTAGTAGTACCATTTCCCTAATACTCTGCTTCTCAACTGCCAGTGGATATTAGGAAATAGGTGTATGGGTAGGGGTTTGATTGTCACAATGCCCGAGGGACACTACTGGGATCAACCTAGGGGAGGCAGCTGTTAAACGTTCTGTATTTCTGCACAATGAAGAGTTGTCCTATCCAAATGCCAACTGCAATAGTTAAAAACAATTAAGAAACTACAAGTAGTTGCTGGTTTCAGAGGTAGCCTGCCACTATGTTACTAACACATAGCTTTCTAAACCAAATGTCATTACTATATCAGAATGCATCACCCTTTCCCTTCAACTCGGCACCATGTCTCTTACATGTTCATTACTTGGTTGTTTTCCTCATCCTCAAATACTCTCCTGGATGCCTCTACCCTCAGGTTTGTGGTTTTCTCACGAGTACCTTTATTATTGACATATACTCCTAAATCACCTCTCCCAGGAGATTATTTTACCTTCAGGCAATATTTAATTCCCAAAGAGTTTCTTTTTTTAAATTTTTTTTTATACTTTAAGTTCTGGGGTACATGTACAGATCGTGTAGGTTTGTTACATAGGTATACATGTGCCATGATGGTTTGCTGCATCCATCCCCTGTCATCTACATTAGGTATTTCTCCTAATGTTATCCCTCCATGCTGGTAAAGATATACAGGGGCAGAATTTGCTTCTGGAACTTAAAAAAAAAAAAAAAAAAAAAGGCTTCAACGTAAATTCTGGCCCTGCCATTTAATAATTGCTTTGTTATAAATAAATTATTTAAACACTATGATATGTGGTTCCCTGGCTTCAAAATGGAAATACTAATAGTCTCTGTGAGAATTATATGAGATAAACAATGAAAGAAACCTACTATCATCCCATCCCTGGAATATGGTAGTTTATCATTAAATATTCTAGTTTTTTTTCTTTGCCTTTCTTCCCTATCTAACGTTTCTGTAATTTGCATAAAATTACACAACATTCTAAATAGGAGCTGACCATGTCCCCGTTTCTTTAAAAAAGTTTCCTGGGACTGGCTTTAGATTATAGAAGACCCACACTATGGATTTAGAAAAACAATTCACTTTTGTGCACTGCTACTCCTATCAGTACTTGGGAAATGTCCTTTTGATCCCTTGGTTCTGACCAGAATGTGGCATTCAAAAATTAGGTCTATGTCTTGACATGACAACTTTGGGTACTTCACTAGTTCGTAATCTCTCCCCTGCTGCAGTTGTGTTTGCCATGTATTCCTCCTTCTCTCCCCCAGGCCAGGAGCCATGAGATACTGTAGTTAGTGAGAGGGCCAAAATAACAGTAACAAAAGAGCATTGAGGTGGTTTTGTATATTCATATTGCAATTCTGTCTTTGTACTTTCAATTTGCCCTACAATTTGAACATATAAGACAATGGATACTGAAAAAAAAAAAAAAACTCACCTTATTTGATAAAATAAAGGAATTTATACCAAATTTCAGTTTGTTTTTAAATAAAGGGCTGTGTGTGTGTGTGTAGGCATATATGTATGCACGTATATACAGACACATGATTATCTATTATATAGACACATATGTATACATGTAGCTACTACACAGAGACAGAGCAGAGATGGAGACAGAGAGAAAGAGAGGGCATCTTAAAGTACATTGATTTTATAAATCAATACAAAACACATATTGAGTGTCTTTAAATCTGAACCACAATAAAATCCGGGAAGCATCCAGCTTAGTCTAAAAGCATTTCAGCCATGGTCTTTTTCATTTTGTTAACCCAGATGCACAGACCTGTCAATATCTTGGTTAATTTCACCTTGACTGAGATTTTCAAAAATGAATTTTTTTCACAGATATAATGTATTCCTCATAAAATTTGTCAACTCTATTTTAGGAAGTACTGCAATTACTGAGACCAGGGAGAGACTGAAAAAAGCCCTAAGTCCTTGCCACATTCACCCCTTATACCTCTCTCCCTACTCCCTCCTCTACTCTGAAAAACAAATAAATAAAAATCAACTTTACTTAGAGTCATCTCCGGGTGAAGACTCTAGGGAAGGTTTATTAGAATGTACATTCTTCCAGCATGGTTACTTACTTTCAATAAGTTCATAGAGGCCAAAAAGAGTAAAATTTGATGACTGTCTTAAATTCTCATCTGTACCCTAAAAATATATATATATCTGTTGTGTATCAATTTTTAAAAAATAAAAATAAGAGTAGAATTTGGCTATCATTACCATTTTCTTCCCAAATTATATTCACTGTCAAATATTAGAGATTCTAGCTTCTATAATTCTACCATGAAAAAAAAATCAACTGACAATACTGATTTTGATCAAAACACTGATAAAGTATTTTCCCTTGACCTTGGTAGCGTCTGCAAGGACAATTAAGATTTTCACATTCTTAAAAACATATTCATACTGTCAAAATATCATGTGATATTCACCTAATTTTTATTTGTTTACAAGTATGACTGTGTTTTAATAATTTTTAGAAACGAATCTTAAAAAGATAAAAGTCACAGCTAGGCATGGTGGCTCACCCCTGTAATCCCAGCACTTTGGGAGGCCGAGGCAGGTGGATCACGAGGTCAGTAGGTTGAGACCAGCCTGGCCAACACGGTGAAACCCTGTCTCTACTAAAAATACAAAAATTTAGCTGGGCATGGTGGTGGAGGCCTATAATCACAGCTACTCTGGAGGCTGAGGCAGGAGAATTGTGTGAACC
>NW_016107376.1:379689-414145 GCF_001604975.1 Cebus imitator
CATGCTTGTAATCCCAGCTAGTTGGGAGGCTGAGGCAGAAGAATTGCTTTATTATGGAGATGGAGTGAGCCAAGATTGTACCACTGCACTCCAGCCTGAGTCATACATAGATCAAGACTCTATCTCAAAATAAATAAATTAATTAAATAAATAAAAAAGTTTTTAAAAGCCTGAGACTGGGTAATTTATAAAGGGAAGAGGTTTAATTGATTCACATTTCTGCAGCCTGTACAGGAAGCATAGCAACTTCTGCCTCTTAGGAGGCCTCAGGAGACTTACAGTCATGTCAGAAGGCAAAGGAGGAGAAAAACATCTCACCTGGCCAGAGCAAGATGAAAGGAGATGGAGGGGGGAGGTGTTACACACTTTTAAACAATCAGATCTCAAGATAGCTCACTCAGGAGAAGATGTTGCTAAAACACTCATGAGGGATCCACACACATGATCCAATCACCTCCGACCAAGCTCCACCTCCAACACTGGGGATTAAAATTCAACGTGAAATTTGGGTGGGGACACAGATCCAAACCATATCACTGGTAGTGGTAAAATTACATCTCATGTGGCATTTATTTACATTTCCTTGAGTTATCATAAAACTGAATTTTTTCCAGAAGCTAAATTTCCATTGACATTTCATTTTTTTGTGAAGTAACTAAAACACCTTAACTTGTTCTTATTGATTTCTAGGAATGGCTTTTAGCTTTTTTAAAAAAAAGTTGATACTATCCCTTTTCCACTTACATGGTTTGTACTTTTTGTACATTCCTAAATGCTTCCCTACCCTAAACTCAGAAAAATGTTATTCTCTACTCTGATGCAAAAAATATGTTTTTTCTAAATTGTTCTCTAAATGATTTGTAAATTTTCCTATCACATTTATGTTTTTCTTTCACCTGAAATTATTTTTATAGGCTATTAGATATGGATACAGATCAATTTGATGCTTTTTTTCTGTAGAGATAGAAAATATCACAGAGTTGTTTTTTTTTTTTTAAATTCCATCCTATTCTTACTGATGGACAATGCATAGTTGAATTTTCATAAATATATGGAAGTTTTATCAGGAGTCAACTCTGATTCATCTGTCAGTTTGTTTATCTCTGTGTGGATGGCTCAATGTTTCCTTGTTATGTCTTTAGACCTGGCAAATCAAGACTCCATCAACTCTCTGTCTTGAATGTGTGAAAATCACTGTTCCTTTGTTCTTTCATATAAACTTTGTAAAGATGCATGTACACACATGCACACACATAAACGCACATAAAATAATCATGTTATATTGTGACTGAAATTGCATTGGAGTTTTAAGTCGGTTTGAGAGGAATTCACTTCTTTCAATTTTAAATCTTTCAATCCATGAACATGGTATTTATCATAATTTATTTATGTATTCTTGGAAATCTTTCAATTTTTTATGAAAATTTCCACAATGTCCTTCACATAATCTTTATATGTTCTCTGACTTTTTTGTAGCTCTTTTGAAGCTACTGTTATTGAAAAGTTTATATTCAATTCTGTTTTCTGTTTGTGTTTTATATATGGATATTATATTCTACAATCTTCAACTGCTGAACTAATTTTTTTTTCATTTTTAAGGACTTTAGTATGTTGATAATTATACTGTCTGAAAGTGAAAATATATTTTTTTCTTCCAGTCTTTATATATTTTAATTTTTCATTTTATACATTGTACATTATTTTAACACAGAAACAATAAACTCTCCTTTTAAAATATACACCTAAATGATCAATAACAATTTGTAGAATTTACTTGCAATTAGGTAATAAGCAAAATACAAGCCAGAAACCTAACTAAACCAACTATCAAAACATTTTTATAAGACTGAGTAAAAGATTTTATAAAACATTTAGAAGAAATGTCACTGCTTATGAATAACCATTCTGACTACTAATCTCTCCTTTCTATGTCTTTTTACTTCCAGAGACATCATACATATTTTGGAGAGAAACAGGTATATTTCTTTCAAGCCACCAATCTATAGGTATACAAATACCTTACTTCTAATGCTACCCCATTAAAGAAGTGGCATTTTTCCATTCCCTTCCCAACATTTTTACTTCTATGAAACCTTAACATTTGATTATCCTACCAAAGTAAAGCATTAGGAAGTGCTCTTCAAAAAAAATGGCTCATTAACTTCTCGATTTACTGTGACTTTGACCAAAACAGATTACTGAGAATAGGGAGAAATAGGTATGTAGCAAAGAAAGGCAGGCAGCAGAACCACAACTCTGGGACAACCCAACAGCAGACAAAGAAGAACAATGCTACATCTCCTCTTATTTTAACTGATGCAACCAAGAGAAAAAGACCTTCCAAGTGCAACCTCAACATTTTACTGTTTTCTGGGGGCAGGGTGCGGGGGGGTGTATATCCTAGGGTTTTCTGCAGCACCTTCACCTTTACATCTACAGAAAGGCTTGGGGGCAAAGCTGTGATCTCCTTAGGTTGAAAAGAGGCACTTCTGAAAGGAGGCTGCAGGAAGGCATGGAAGGCTTTTGTAACTGATAACCTGGTTTCCTAATATGCAGCTTTTGTGGAGGAGCAGCGTGAATCCACATCTCAAACCCACTTTTGTGTAACTGGTTCAGACCCACCAGAACTGAAGGATGGCTTTTTTAAAATTCCACTTTCTGTCTGCTAAAGAATAGAATAAAAAGGTTCATCGTGCTTGGAGGAATTCTTTCCATGGACATTTATCTGCAGCTCTCATTTAATGTGTGAGTGAACTAGTCAAGATGGTTGCAGGTAGGATTTGGCCTGGATAGCCTGACCTGGCCATGACAGGGCACCTTGTCTAAGTGCCCAAAGCTTCATGAAACTGGGGCAAGCCTATATTAGAGAAGATACTCAATTATACTAAAATCAAACTTTCTAAATTATTTAAATAAAATTTCATATTATTGCTCTCTCTCTCTTCCACCTTCTCTCTCCCTATCTTTGTGTCCTTCTTTCCAGCTAACAACAAAAAAAATTAATATTAACCTTTTCACAAATTTTAGATATGGGAAGTATGGGGGAGGCATAGACAGAATGTTTTAGAGTTCAATGTCTAGTCTTCAACACTGTACATTCCTTATATTGCCATCATCAGAAACTCTACCTTGGCACATATGACCATTAATTCTCTCCTTCCTATTTCAGTCCTCTCTCAGGAAAGATATAATGGGTTATTACGTACTATCGTGTGAACAATATATATTACATAATCACTCAGGAGTATTTACATATTATTGAGAAAGATGACCCTTATTAAGCTAAAGATGTGATTCTTTACTGTTGTTACCAAAAAGGGCCTGAAAACACTCCAGTGTGTGGCTACTCATTGCTGGCCTTGGATAGGGGGGTCAGCTCAGATACCCCACAATAAGCCCAGATCATCTCGCAAAAGGTAGAAGACGAACGGACATGCATCAAGGTCACTAATGCCTCTTTAGTGGACTTTACTACCCTTTAGAAGCTTTGCAATGCTGAAGGTTTCTAAAGACTTGGCATGAACACTCCTCCTTTGTGTGCAGGTGACAGGTAAAAGAGTGACCCACTGGCCCTCTGGTTTATGTCAATGTGACTATTATCCAATGACTTCATAAAAATGACAAATCCCCAATGTCATCAGAATCTAGCCATTAAATCTATATTAGAAGAGAAAGTGGTAAAAAAAAAGTTACATTGTGGATTTATCTCCTCATGATTCAATGAGCTAGCTTTGAAGGATAGATGGGTCAGTTTACTCATCTTTGTATTCATTGATTTATTTGGCACAATACATAAGTCATAAATTGGGTTTCAAGTGTGAATTGTTGAATTCTCAAACACAGTAGCTCCCTGGTCTGGTCACTGCCTGGTTCTTCAACATTACCTCCCACAGCCCCTCCACATGTATCCTGTGCTCCAGATACTCACAGTTCTCTGTGGGTACCATGGGTTTATGCATTTTCACAGGCTGTCATTTCTGCCTGAAATATACTTTCCTGCTTCTGTGCCCTGAAAAATCCTATTCATCTTTTAAGCTTCTCCTCATCTGTGAAGCTTCTTTCATTCCCCACAAACCCAGAAGATCTGATTACACCCTTTGTGGTCCATCCCCGTGCTCATCCAGATGTCTGTTACAGGTCTTCTCACACTGAGTTAAAATTATTTGTTTTCACATCCATTCCTGGGCCTATTCCCCTCTCTCACCACCTCTTACAGACCCCAGGGACCATAACATTTTCATGTTTGTATTTCAATACAGCATCTGAAATTGATCTGTGTACTCACTGGATTTATAAGTAACCATTGAGTGCTTAGTACGTTTGAAGTATTGTGCTAGGCATTAGGGTTAGAGTACAGAGAAAAGCCTTCTCTGGACTTCACAGAGAATAGTGTGTAATGTGGCCAGAAAGCAACAGGCAGCGGTCAGATGAGGAAAGGCTATGCCAGCCCACAGAAAAGGTCTGGGGATGTTTTTCAAAGGTAATGGTAAAACACTGAAGGGTTCAACGAAGACCTGACCAGATATGCCTAATTGTTTTTTTGTTTTGTTTTGAGCTGGGATCTCACTCTGTCACCCAAGCTGTAGTAGAGTGGCGTACTCAGCTCACTGCAACCACCGCCTCCCACGTTCAAGCAATCCCCCTGCCTCAGCCTCCCGAGTAGGTGGGACTACATTACACCTGGCTAGTTTTTCTATTTTTAGTAGAGACAGGATTTTGCCACGTTGGTCAGGCTGATCTAGAACTCCTGACTTTCAGTGATCCACCCACCTCAGCTTCCCAAAGTGCTGGAATTACAGGCATGAGACACCACGCCCAGCCAGATTTGCTTGATTGGAAGAGTATTCTGATAAGCACCACATTCACGAGTGTTTTCTTTCAAAGAAGAATGGAGGAAAAAAGTTGAGAAGGGTACATGGCAAAATCAACTGTGTCTATGTTTTTTAATTTTTCTCCTTCAAACTAGGGGATGGATATACTAGTGTTTTCCAAATTATCTATATTGTTTGTGCAGCTGAAGTGATTCAAAATTTTTTTTAAAAGATAGTAAGTTCATTCAGCCAGACTGTAGAAAATGAGTAAGGAGGGGTTCACAGTTGAAACAATGAGTATAGTTCACTGTCTACCTCAGGAGCCCATGTAAGGATGGAATGGGCTTTAATTAGGAGTGGAATTGACGAAAGTAGACACATCAAGAAGTTTTTCAAAAGTAGAACCAGTGTCCTGATGGCTTATCGGATATAGGGTGAAAGGGCTGAGGAAGGCATTAAATGGATGATGATGGCACCAGTTACTAAGACAAGGACATTGGAAAAGAAAAAACTACATTTGGGTTTGAAGGCTGGTTTAGACTAAAAGGTAATACACTTTTGGCAAGATAGCTAATCCAGTTTCTATCCATAGAAAGAAACTGTGTATGCTAATCCATACACAGTGTATGCTAACACTGTGTTATTAGCATAACACTGTGTATGCTAATCCACATACAGTGTTAGGTATTACAATAAAAGGGCCATTTGGTGTTTTCCTTTAGTGAACATTTACCTGTTGAGTCAGTTGTCTTTGCATTAAGACTTTGCACTTTTAAGTGAAAAGCCTGGAGATCTGGGGAAAGAATCAGATTCCTCTAATTGATATTCTTCATTTCAAAGCCTACAGATGGGAGGGATTACCTGCTAAACTAACAAGAAACTGGATTTGTATCTCTGCACTTGATAAGATGAAGATGCATAAACACACATTGGTAAACTACTCTTTGATGAAATAAAAATACATCACTTCAAGGGTCACTTATTTCATTTTGACTTATTTTTCCACAGTCTAAAGAAAACTTTAAGCAATGAGCTTAGTTTATTTGATAAAAGCATTAATATCCTGTTGACAAATGTTTGTCTATATTAGTACTTCACAAGTACTGTATAAAGAGCTACAGCACATATATTCCACGGTAAAGATCTTCTTTCCAACTTTCATGTGGTCTTATCTTTCAAATAAACTTAGGCACCCCAAGTATTAACATAATGTTAAATAAATGAAAAGTAAGACAATTTCTATACTTAAAAATCTATAAAGCAGAACTCTGTAAGTGTTATAAATCCACCTTGACAGAAGTGTGTTCTGAGGGTTCCCAACCCAATACAGATGAACAAATATGACAGCTTAACCAATTAGAAAGGTCACTAAAGATGCCTATGGGATACTGTCTCACTGAAGCAGGGGATGACGGAGAGGAGGACATGAAGTCAGAGCTCAAGGGAGAATTCCTTTTTTTGGGAAAACAATGAGCAAGTCTGTACATTGAGGAGGAGGAGACATTTGAAACCCAAAATGAGGGTAGGGGAAGAGTAAATACTAATTAGAAAGTGGAACCTTGTTTTTATTTTCCTACGTGAACAGTTTAAGTTCAGTAACCGAAAAAATTTGTGAGTGACTTTCAAATATAATTCAACTGTTGTCTTGGTCTTTTCAGGCTGCCATAACTAAGTACCATAGACTCAATGGCTTACACAACAGAAATTTATTCTCTCACAGTTCTGGAGGCTGGAAGTCAGAGATCAGGAAGCCAGCACGGTCAGGTTCTGGTGAGGGCTCTCTTCCTGACTTGCAGACAGCCACCTTCTTGTTGTGTCCTCACATGGTGTGTGCAGGTGGAGACAATGGCTCTTCAAGAGGGCATTAATGACTCTTTATAAGAGGGCATTATTCCCACCATGAGTCTCCCCCCTAATAAATTCACATAACCCTAGTTTCCTCTTTAAAGTCTCATCTTAAAATATTGTCACATTGGGAAAGGGGCTTCAACATACGAATTTGGGAAGAATGCAGTAAATAAAATGTTAATCAAAATATGGAAACAGAGTGTTAGGAATTATTTGAAATGTACTTTAGAACCTGTAAACTTTCTGGATCTTAGAAGCATCTCAAAATACTTGTCCTCTGAGAGAATGAACTTTCTCATGAGAAGAAATAACCATGAGACTGGCAACTTGGGATTTCATGCAAAGTTTATAAAAAATATTTGGTCATCCTTGACTAGTTTTAAGATGAAGTAAACATGTTTTTCCTGCAGTGATTACAGTGTGATTTTTTTACACTGTTTATTCAGAAAACAAACGTTTCAGTTTGACATTTCTGTTTTATCTCTGGAAGTAAACTAAATCAAATGTTAGCTTATATAAGTGTGTATTTTACTTAGAGAAACCTATGGTCTAAGGAAAATATATTTTTTTTCTGAATCACAAGATAATAATTTTCAGAAATCCAAATTTAAAATAAATTTTAAAAAGTGTCCTTAACTGTAAAATAAAATATTATAATCATAGTTGCTGGTGTATGAAAAATAAATACTTCTGTTTTTAAAGTAGAGTAATGAAATTATTAAAAAGTGGTATGAGGGATGTACCACCAAGGTTAAAATGAACAAGCTGATGTGAAAGTACTAGAAAATGATACAAGACATGTGAAGGCACTTTAGAATGTATTCGATCGTGAGTAGCTTAGGTTTGCAAGTCTATCACCCACACAAGACTGAACATTCCTCTAGAGCAGAGGACGCATTTGTCATTGTAACTCCATCTGCCTACTGCTCAGTGTAGCCCCACACTGTTCTCCATAAAAGCTGGCTGATTTCTGTTGTATAACTAGGCAGGAGAGAAAGCAAAGACACTATTTTAGTTTGGTAGAATTATATGGATACCCTGGTCAGTGCCTGAGCATAGACAAGGGAGCCCAGATAGGTGTCAGAGGTGACTGGAATAGTACAAGTGTGAGGTGACATGGAACCTGTCTGTTGGCAGAGAGACTGAAAAGGGAGGGATGGCTCAAACAGAGTCTGTGTGGGGAATAAAGGGACAAAGCTGATCAAAACAAACGAAATGAAACAAAGACAACTGTAAAACACCGATGCTGCAAAACTGGGACTAAAATAGGAAGACTGATGAACTAGAGAGCAAGGGTTAGGAGAGGAGATGCTGATTCCCCTATCCTGAAGTTCTCCAAGGTCAGCTTCCTGGAGTAACAGTGTGGAGGCACAAGCAAGGGCTGAGTGTGGCAGTGACCAGTGTTCAGAGCCAGGCCAGGGGGCAGGCTGCTGAGACCAGTCTCGGTGATGCGTGTGAGCTGGAGGGAGCCAGAGAAGGGGGGAATATGCCAGGAAAGATGGCATTACAGAAATAAATAAAGGTGATTTCCCCAAAACACAGGGGATTCCACCGTATAAATACTACCACTGAGGCAAATAAATAAGGAGACAATTTCTAATCAGGCCATTCCCTGTTACTGCTTGTGAGAAAGGTCATAGGAGAGATGACGAATTGATGGTGAAAGGGGAGGATAGCACAGTGCTAAGTGGTACAGTCTGTCATTCACTGCCCTCCTTGACCCAAACTAATTTATCTATCCCGGTAGGCAAGAGCAGGCCTTCTATTCATGGTTCTTTTCCAGTTCCTTCCTGCATGCTCTCATACCTACTTTCCTTTTCTGGAGAGCACCCCTCCTTGCATAACACCTGCCAAAAATCCCATCTTCTCTCCAGTTTTGTCTTCTTCCTGAGCCAGGCAGATGTCCTGTATTCTCTCGAACTTTCCTGTCACTTTCCAACTTTTTTTCTGGCACGTGGAATATTTTGGATGCTTACATACATATTTTTTGTGTGTTGCCTTGTCTCCTTTGCTAGACATATGCCTTCCGAGAGAAAACGCATCAGATTCAGCTTTTATTATCTCTGCGTGAATGCTTGGGAATGAGAAATGTGCTTCACACATTTCATTTATTCCTCCGTTTAGCAATCTGAGGGCTGATTGATGCCATATGTTGTTTTGGGAGTTGGATTCTGAGTAAAAAGATAGGCAGGATCTTGCCCTCTGGAAGGTTGCTTTCCATGTTTGGAGTTAATTGACTAGTTAAATCATTTCATTGACTAGTTAAATCATTTCAATTCTAAAGATTTACTGCTACAGGGATCATTTTCTAATTATAGTAGTTAAAACAACATTTAAACATTCTTCATTAAGATGTGAGAGAAGATATCTGAAAGTCGACTTTCAAATAGAAAATTATTGCTTACAATCATTATTAAGAAAAGGAGAAGATATTTTCTCATAGAAAATAATCAGACTGATCTAATTCTTAGGAACTAAGTTTACAAACGCTGGAGCAGAATGTCCTAGATGAGGAAAGACTCTGGCATAATGAGTTCTTAATGTTTTCAGTGTATCACTGGAAAGATAATGTAATATATCAATTTAAGAGAGAAACTGCTTTATCTCTCAGGGTATAACAAAAATATCTAATATGCTCAAGTTACCAATTTGTATAAAAACATTTAAAGCCAATGCATTCCAGCAATTCTCATGGCAGGTAGCAACATGTTACTTTATAAAAGTAATGCCTTCTAGGCCGGGCGCGGTGGCTCACGCCTGTCATCCCAGCACTTTGGGAGGCCGAGGCGGGAGGATCATGAGGTCAAGAGATCGAGACCATTCTTGCCATGATGAAACCCCATCTCTACTAAAAAATACAAAAATTAGCTGGGTGTGGTGGCACGCGCCTGTAGTCTCAGCTACTCGGGAGGCTGAGGCGGAAGAATTGCTTGAACCCAGGAGGCAGAGGTTGCAGTGAGCCGAGATTGCGCCATTGCACTCCAGCCTGGCAACAGTGCAAGACTCCGTCTCAAAAAAAAAAGTAATAATAATAATAACAATGCCTTATAACAAAAGGATGACTCAGGGTGTCATTGAGACAATGTGCAACACCCAACAGCTACTGCTAAATGCATGCTGGCAACGAGAGGATGAAAACACATCTTGTTATTAAGATTAACTAGTATAAGCAAAAGTTTGGGAAAATGTGATATTCTATTTCACAAAGACAAACAAATAAGTATGGTAACCTCCCTGAGCACCAGGTAAGCATTTGAAGTAACAATGAATGGGATTCCTATCCTTTGCTGTCCCAGTATTAGGCAAGATCCAAAGATTTTCTTTTTCTCCTTGGAGAAATGGTCAAGACATTCATTGATTTCAGTTCTTATTTTATCTTTTCAGCCTTTATTTTATGCATAAACAAACTGAAGAAGTCTTCAGTCCATATAACTTTCTCTGGATTGCATCACAAAACATTTAAAGATGCTTAGAAAAATCCTACCTTCTTATTCACCTGCAATCCTACCTTGTATCTATGACAACTTGATATTCATTGAATGTTTCTTTATAAAAATCAAGATAAGCCAGATATTTGAAAGGTTTTAAAGTCAGAGATGAGAAGATTGGGGGATGAATGGTAATTTGGAAAGCTATCAAATGACATAACCTCTATTTAAAAAACAGGATAAGATTTCTCCAAAATTTAATATTGATAATAACCTATATCTATCCCTTTTCAAGTACTGACAAAGTGGTATGAGTCCCTTTCTGCCATTACATAATTTTACCTGATCTACCATGTGCTGATTTTCTTAATTTCCACTAACAATTTTCTCCTCTCCCTCACATAATATGTATCCACTGTGTATTGTATACATAATACTGGGAAAAGGGTAGAGAAACAAACAAAATGCCACGATTTCTTTTTTCTGTGCCTTGATTTTTCCTTTTAATGCTTTAATACTATACCTTAGTATATTTCCTAAAAAACTGTAGGATGCCTGAGAGTTTTTAATCTAATGTAAATTTCCAAGAAGGAAAAGTGGTATGTGGTAATCCCCATATTTATTTGAGAAGGGATCCAATCTTTTTTAAATTGCTGACTATCTCTAAGCCTTACAGAACACAATTTTGGAAACACCACATTAGAGAGAATGGGGCGGAGCCAAAGGATCAAAAAACAATCACTGCTAATGTTGTCCTGCTGTGCCGACGGATTTTTCATTCAACGTGAATTGGAAGATGAAGTTTTTCTTCAGTGAATTCTTAAGATTGTATTGAAGATTTACTTCAAATATTTAAAATTTGGGGGATGATATCTATGTAAAGGAGTCCAAGAAGTCTAATAGAAATGCACAATATTTAATTTGTATCTGAACCATTTATGAAACCCGGCGCAAAGATTAATCTAAAATAATTATTAAAAATAATTTCCTTAGGCATAATATTCTAGGTTTATTTGTTAAATTTTCCTTCTTTTATTCATATTTGTTGGGTAAAATTGTTTTGTTTCAGGTAAATATTTATACTCTTATGCCTCAGAGTTAAATGTCTTGAAATAATTTTCATTCTGAGTAAAAAGAAACAGCAAAAGCTAAAATACTATAAACTGAATAAACTCTAATACTCAAACGCCTCTAAACTAAATGCCTCTTTTTTACATTGACATCTGAATATCAGGAAGACTGGTGAAAGTCACCTTTGAATAATAACTCTCCCAGAAGAATTTTAGGACATAGACTCTGACAGTCTAAGAAGGCAAGTAAAAATCACTACTATCAGGACAATGTCTCATAAAGACAGATTTAATCTTATAATTGATTACAAGTAAAAACAACAAGAAGTTTAGATACTGACTGATAGGTGCTTTTTTTCTGCCTTTAATTTTTAATCCAAGCTATTTCGGTTCCCCAATTTTCCATCAATCCATATACTTTCTTTCAGAAATACCAAAATTAGTCTCTTCTAGAAGATTATCATCCTTTATTCAATCTTTGAGAAGTATTTGTGAAGGGATTGAGAAGTATTTGCGAAGGGACTAGACGGATAATGGGAAACAACACAGACATGCTTTCTAACCTTATGAAGCCTTTTATTGGAGATGAAATATATTTAACCAAAAAATCAGACACATTGATATATACCAAGGAATAGTAATAGATGCTATCCTATGGAGAAAATATACAGTATGCAGTATACAATGTAAATAGTATAGTATGTAGAATCCATACTACATAGTATGTAATTTGTATATATATACACATATATGTATGTATGGTATATAGTGTTCCCTACGTATAATATAAAGGATAAAGAAGTTTAGAGTTTTTAAGTGTTAGAGTTTATTCATTTTAGCTTTTACTGTTTCTTTATCCTTGATACTACATCTAGTATACATCTAGTATATAGCAAAGTATATTGTATATTATGGTATATGGTATGTAGTAAAAAATATATAACATATGTGGTCTATATTTTATACAGCAAATAATCTACAGTATATAGGATATAGTATAGGACAGCTAGGTGAAAGGTCAAGAGTTGAAGGATGTTTAGGAGTTAATTGGGAAAATAATAGAAAAATGAAGGAGAGTTCTGGCCAAAGAAAACAGACTATGATCAGCTCTGAGATGCTAAAGAACATGGCTCCTTTGACAAACTGAACGATGCTACGACAACTCACCCTTCCTGTTCCTCCCACGCGCACAATCCCATATGCACATGGCCAATGCGAGGCTTGGCGAAGGGGGTTAGAGGGGAGAAAGCTATCTCTAAGGACCATCTTGAGGGATATCACAGGGCAGATTCCAGCACTGGCCAATGTGTCAGTCAGAGTTATCTTTCAAAAATCAATCCAAAAATGAGGGGTTCTCCTGCTTAGGAAGCTCCCAGCCTCCTATGGCTCTTATGACAGAGACAAAGGCCCTAACACAGCCCAGATCAATCTACAATATAAAATCAAGGAACTTCAGGGCAGCAATGACTGCCCACTTGGAGACCTTGTATTTTCTTATAATTCAACCCATGAATCATGTGATCTATGTGGCCTGATTTTAAGCATATGTGTAAGTGAAGAGTCTCCAATCAACAAATGGATTTTGCAAAACATAAAACTGAAGGAAGTTCCTCCCACCAAATTCCTCCCAACAAGGAAGTGAATCTGGTCAACAAAGCCAGATTCATCCAATGTCTTACATAGCTGTATGACTACTTAGAGGCTGGAATTCTGCTTTACCTTTGAATCCCTGATGTATACTTTAAAGTCCGAGACAAAATAAGCAGCCATAAATGCGGAATTAATGAATGGATATTTTAAACTGTTCAAGGCCAACCTCTATTTGAAATAATCATATTTTTCAAGGCTTTATTGACAGTCTAATTTAATCTCCAATTTTGAAATGAGCAAATCAATCTGTAGAGATTAAATAATGTTCTGGTCCACATCACTAGAGAGTAGCTCAAGGATTTGCACCGAATGTGACTCTGAATGTGATGATCTCGTAGGGCACCAGGCCCTTCTCTAGAAGGTTCTTAAAGATGATGTTGAGAGCCTGACAACCATGGTGATGCCCTTTTCAGTTTCCTTTGGGAAACTTCCTGTGGGTTGCTGCAAAGAGAAAGGTGGAGAGGGGGTAGGCGGCAGGAGGAGAGGCTCCAGCCGTGTTTACTCTTGACGATCCACTTTGTGAATCATGAGCATACTGGCTTTTCCTCACCACTCGTTCCTCTCTCCCAGCTGCTTGGAGAATGCATGAACAGAATCGCACAATGCATTAAGCCAAATAAGAACAAGTTTGCTTTTTAATGCATACGTCATTACTTCTTGCCATTAATGTGGACGATCATGTTTATCCAAATAGTCATTCGAGGTTGTCAGTGTTACAACTAGTTATAAATCATTTTACCTGAGAGTTAGAAGATATTTTCCTACGGATATGACATTGTACATTGTGGTTATACCTTTAAGACAGTCCAACAACCGGATATTGATTTATGTGTCACAAATATTTGTGGTATATGTAAAATGATTCTGGAAGAGAATGAGGTAGAAGTAACACGAAAATAGATACCATTTCAACATATGCCAATAAAAGGTGGGTGGAAAGTCTCAGGGAAACATAAGTATCACCTCATTTACTAAGGTCAAGCATTCAGACCGCTATGGTGCTCCCCAGGATCTGGCACCAAGAAGAGCTGGAAGCTCTTATGTTAGAGTTGGCAAGATTGCAAGAAGAGAGTGACTGCTGCAAATGTGTTTTACGCCCTACTTAATAACGTTAATAGTGAAATAGAGAATGAGAGAAAACCCAGGTACCAACAAATTTGTGTAAACTGATACGTTAAAAGCAACAAATACCTACATGGAACCTAGCTGCTGCAGTAAAGAGAGTTGTTAATTTCATTAGAAAAGCAACATATTATACAGTGAGCAGTTAACCTATAAAAATATGTATTACAGAATGTCATCATACACTGGAGACTAAGTCTTCAGGGAATTCTTACAAGGGGCTGGAGTTGGTTTACAGAAAATTCCTAAAGAAAATAGAAACCACTGCAAGACATTAAAGATGGGAATCTTAAACATTTCAATAGTTTTTTGAAGTGAAAAAATTTTAATGTAAAAAATTTTACTACAAAAATCATCAGTTTAATCCTAACTACTGCTGTTAATATTTTCAATTTTCTAATATTCTCTCTGTCAGCAATCCCATTATATTTCCCTAGACAAGCCATTCTTTCAAGGTATATGTGACTATGTCATATTGTGTCCTCTCTCCTCAAATCTACCACCTGTGCTCAGACTTCCTCAATCTAAGGTGATAACTTTACTTCTTATTTCACTGTGAAAGCAGAAATCAGCAAAAACCTGCTCAAATCTTAGGCCAATTCCTTTCTTCAGGTACTAGACCCCATGCCCTTCTGCTCTGAAAGTCTCTGGTCCTTCAATAATGTCTTATAAAAGATGTGTCAGCCGGGCATAGTGGATCAAACCTGTAATCTGAGCACTAAACTATGTTAGCCAGGCTGGTCTTGAACTTTTAACCTCAGTTTTCACACACACACACACACACACACACACACACACACAAACCTATTTTAACCCCACATCTCTTCCAGCTATGATACCATTCCTCTGTACCCTTTTACAACATTCTTTTGGTGGTTTGTTAAAAATGCTATCCCTGGATCCACATTCAATTTCCTCTCCACCTCTTCCTTGAACCCACACCTCTCAGGTGTCGGCGTCCAGGACTTTTTCAAAGCTGTTCTTATGGTGACATCTTCATGGTCTATCTAATGCTCATCACAGCACTTGAAGTCCTTTGTGGCCCTGATCTTCTATAAAACAGTAATAAAAATTATATAACTGCATTGTTATCAACACAAATATAACCCAGGTGGGTTTCATTTTTATATACTCATTGCCATTCTATTTATGTTTTTCTTTTGATTTGAAAATAAATAAAAATTAAATATTTAGTGGGTCTCTAAAAGTATTATGGGTCCTTAGCACTGTGTCTTCTCTCCCTGATGTCTGAGTTAGCCCTGATGGTGAGATTTCTGTTCTCACCTTCCTTAGACTCTCAGAGGCACCTCACATAATTTTCGCTTTCTTGAAACCAGTTAGCAAATGTCTTCAATGACGTTGCACTCTTGGTTTTCTTCCCACCTCATTGGTTGCTGTTTCTCAGTCTCTTTTGGAAGCACGTTCTGCCTCTTCCTGCTTTGTAAACATGGATGTACTCCGGGGCTGGGTCTAGGATACCTTCCCCAGCTACCTGGATACAATCATTTGGTGTTCTTGCCCTACGTCATGGTTTTAAAAACTGATAACTCCTAAAGCTATACCCCCAGCCCCTACTTTTCCTCTAAGCTTTATACTCAAAGATCTTAACTGCTGATCTGACATGTTCATTGGAATATTTTACAGGAATCTTAAATTTACCATGCGTAAAATGGTATTCCCCCATCTTGCCCTTCTGCAATGTTCTGTATCACAATATGGGGCCTGCCATTTGCTCAGTTGCTCAAGCCAAAATCCTTAAAACCACCCTTGACTTTTTTATTTTTCTTGTACCCCTTACATAATTTATAGCAAATATTATTGGCAATCCCTTCAGAATAAATCCAGAATTCTTCTGCTGCTGGTGATGGAGAGACATGTAGTCCATTTAATAGAAATAAAAGAGTGATTTGATTTATGGGCTAATGGATAGCAAAAATAAAAACAATGACTATATCTTGGGATAAAGGCGGTGGTGCAAAAAGAAACATGACAGAGTGTTGTTTTTACCCTCAGAAAGATAATGATAATTATGCAAATTGTGCTGCAATTTAGGAAACACAAACTTATCTAAATCAAAATAATGTAATCAATACATGTCAGATGATGGCCAGGTGGAACAATAACATGGAATGTAGACTGTGGATTTGGTAATACAGCACATAGAAAACTTCTGAAATACAGAAATAACCAATGAGAAGATTAGACCACAATGGTAGCCAGCCCTGAGCTGAAACAGACAAGGATCTCTTAGAAAGGTTGGTAAAAATCCTATCAGGCATGGTGGCTCACGCCTGTAATCCTAGCACTTTGGGAGGCCGAGGCAGGCAGATTGCTTGAGGTCAGGAGTTTATGACCAGCCTGGACAACGTGGTGAAACCCTGTCTCTACTAAAAATACAGCAATTAGCTGGGTGTAGTGGTGAGTGCTCGTAATCCCAGCTACTCAGGAGGCTGAAGCAGAAGAATTGCTTCAATACGGGAGGTGGAGATTGCAGTGAGCCAAGATCACACCACTGCACTCCAGCCTGGGTGACAGAGCAAGACTCCATCTCAAAAATAAAATAAAACAATAAAATAAAATAAAGGTTGGTACAAAACCAAGATATTGTCACTTAACAGACTTTAGAAGAGAATGCTTCCTGAGGAAGAGATGATCAGTAGAACCTAATCCCACAAAGAGGTCAAGAATGCAGGTCAGTCAATGGCCTTCAGAGTTGTGAAGGTGTCGGAGCACTAATGACTTTAGCATCTGAAGTTAAGTATGATCAACCCAGGAAGCAGATTAAGAACATTAGGGATTTTTCAATGATAAGTATTAATCAAAGACATTTTTTAGTAGAAAAAGTAGCACAATGACTGAAGATGGAAATTAGGTGAAGTAAGTTTTCCAGATGTGAAATACAAAGATTTGATATATGAAGTGTGAAATAGCTAAAGACAGAAAACAGGAAACTTCCAGAGGCAGAAAGGATTGATCTGGAGAGTAGATTCCTTAGGAGTATCAATTTATTCTAAAGAATAAAATGATTGATGAGAGTTGGCACGAGTTTGCTTTATTTGGGTGCATAATTCGATTTCTCCTTTCTTGACTCATAATGAACACAAACTTACTGATACTGGCTGAGCTGAACTGAAATGGGAGCCACCCACCTACTTTGAAAGAATGTCGATGAGTAGATCATCACTACCCCATCCTCTCAAATCTTTATCCTCACACATCATTTTTAGAAGCCACTGTACCCCCAAACCAGATGCCATCAATACTTATCTGTATCACAATTTTTCTTTTTGACATATTTTCATCATATGACAGAGAAAATTTTACAAAGAAGAATCATAGCTTTTGGCCAATAAATGGCTTGAAATCTTAATAACAGGTTCAAATTAAATTACCAAACTAGTGAGAACAACATACAATATAATACAGTGATTGTCATTTAATTGCCAACACAATTCACAATTTGCTGTTAGTTTTTTACATTTTAGCATGGGTGGATATAATTAGGGCTGTTAATACATAGCATGCAATTTTCATCTCAATTGAGATGAGTACCCAGCAAACACTGTGTTCTGGTAATGGACATTTTCAAGATCACCTTACTGAACAGAGAATCAAAAGGTATAGTGCACCAAATTATTGGAAAAAATACTGAAACAACCAAAAGTCACTCCTCCTCTTCCTTTGTGTCACCTGTGTTGCTAAGCTGTTATCGATTACTCTGCAGGCCAAGCCAATTTCACCTGAAATTGAATATTAGGGGTAGAGGAGAAGAACAAGAATGACATGTCCAGAGCAACCATGTTCTAGTCAACTATGAATTAAATTGTCTTCTGAATTACACAAAATGCCTGCACTTGGCTGATAACACAATGTTTATTGTACTTCTACCTTTTCCCTTGGAGGGAAAAAGAAATCACTGACATCACATCACTTCCATGTTATGGATTTTCTGTTATGTTACCATGGAAACTTAGCATTTCCTTTCATTATCTCTCTCTCTCACACACACAAACACACAAAACAAAAAATGGAATTACACATTTATAAACACTTCATTACAAACTCCTCTACGCAGACTAAGCATTTGGTAACCAGGTCCAGTGAGAAAGAACAGAACTCAATTCTTGCTACGTCAATCACTGGTTTAACCAGAAATCATTCTGCAACTTTTCCCCCGTACAATGCACGGTTTTCCATGATCGGGGTTATTTCCGTGAATATATCAGAATTTGCTAGGCTAAGAATCTTTTAAAGTTTGTGTCCTTATTGTGTAGTGACAAGAAGAACACTTTTTTTTTTTTTTTTTTTTTTTTTTTTTTTTTTTTTNTTTTTTACTTTCTTTAAGCTACTGGCCCAAATTCCTCTTATAAATTTTGTAACAGGGAATAAGTTGTTAGACTCATATTTTCAATTAATTCATTTTTGAAATAGGTGACATATGAAATATAATATTTTATTTTTCTTTTGCATCAGGGATACACACTGGTTTGGGTTTTCAGGCCCCCAAAATCATAACTGTGCAGTATTAATTTTACATAAAAGCTATTTACATTTTTTAAAATGTCTACATTAGAATGAATCACTAAAAAAAAAAATAGAAAAACAGATGATATGATACCAATTAAACCTAATTATGAGAATCTCCCTAGCAACATAATCACTTCCTCAGCTAGCTCTAACCAGGCTTTATCCTCCCAGAACCTTCCTAGAAGATCTCTTCAAGTGAGAAAAGTTATGTGAAAACAACCTTTTCTGATGACTCAGAGGCCTTCACTCATATAACTTAGCACTTGTTTTTCTTATTTTCCTCTACATACACTATTATTTTATATTTTCTTGCTGAGCAAAGAAACCCCATACAATCAGTAGAACTAAATTTGAAACAACATTCTTTTGAGCATCTGTGAGAAGTGGACAGGAAATGAAAGTACTAAAATATTCAAATTTTCATTTCTAAATAAATGTCAGGTGGAAGATTTTTTAAACTACAACTTATCAAAATGATGGGCCATCAGGCAGAAATTAGATTTACCAATTAATATTTACATGGTCATAACATAATCAGACCTTAAAAGAGCAATTTGTCAAATAGTATGAACTAGAAGATCTCTTTTGTATGGCTGGAAGAATATACTACAAAATGTTAACAGTGATAATTTCTGGTTGTTGGAATTAATGGCGATTTTTTTCTTCTTCACGCTCTTCAGTATTTTCCAAATATTTTAGAATGTGCTGGTTAGTAATGCTTTTGGCCACAGTAATAGAGAACTCACCAGTGGCTTAAACAAATATGGATTTACGTTACTTTATTATTATTATTATATATTTTCATATCAAGAAGTCTGAAAATGACAGTTGTTCGTATTATTTCAGCTGCTTAATAATGATCTTATTTCAATTTTCCCATTCTTAGCTTTGTCACTTTTTCGCTTATCAGCTTTTTGCTTCATGATCTAAAAAAATGGTTGCCTTGGTAACAAGGATGACGTCTAATTTCAAGGTGGAGAATCGGGCCCAGGACAATGCTAGCCAGGCCTATTGCATTCAGTGCTTCTACCAATGCTCCCTTCTGAGGACTAACTCCCAATCCGATTCTTTTCTTACGTCTCATTTGTCAGAATTGGATTACAAGGCCAGGCAGAGCTGCAAGGAATATAGAGATAGACTCCCATAATTGGTTTAGATTCATCATAAGCCACTGCCTACATGTGATGGCAGCAATGCCATCCTGAACAAAATCAGGATGCTATTATGCTGGAATGAAAGTGAGAATGTGTACAGAATAAGATGGTAGGCTGAAAAATGCCCTAATCATGCCCTCCCATCAAAAACATCTTTATATCTTCATCTCTGGAACCACGAATGTTACTTTATACGGGAAAACAGGTTTCTGAAGATGGGATTAGGTTTAGAATTTTAAGATGGGCCAAGCCTCCTGGATTCTCCAGGTCGGCCCTAAATGCAATCACATGAATCCTTATAAGAGGGAGGTACTGGGAGATGGGAGATAGTATACATACATATACACACCCACACACACGATAGTGATGTTAAGACAGAGCAGAGAGAAGACACTGGACTTGAGGATTGGAGTGATACGGTCACAGGTCAAGGTCTTCCGGCTAGAATAGGCAACGAACACATTTTCCTGTAGAGCCTACAGAGAGAAGGTGGCACTGACAATTCTGATTTCAGCTCAGGGACACTGGTTTTGGACTTCTGGCCCCCAGAACTGTGAGAGCATAAATTTCTGTGCTTTTAAGCCTCCCAGTTTGTGGTAATTTGTTACGGCAGCCACACTGCTCCCCGGAAAAACACAAATAAAACTGAAAGGAAACTAATATTCTATATCTGCCATATAGTCAGTCTCTCTCTTCACCACACACAACTTTATAATATAAATAATACAAATATATAATACTATAAATAATATAATGTAATGCCATATAAATATAAATAAGTTAATACTATATAAATATAACTTTAAAGTGATGGTCACATTTAGGTGACTTTTTTTTTTTTTTTTGAGACAGAATCTTGCTCTGGCACCCAGGCTGGAGTACAGTGGTGCAATCTCGGCTCACTGCAACCTCCGCCTCCTGAGTTCAAGTGATTCTCCTGCCTCAGACAACCAAATAGCTAAGACTACAGGCACGTGCCAGCACACCTGGCTAATTTTTTGTATTTTTAGTAGAGACGAGATTTCACCCTGTTTGTCAGGATGGTCTTGATCTCCTGACCTCGTGATCTACCTGCCTCGGCCTCCCAATGTGCTGGGATTACAGGCTTGAGCCACTTTCCCAGGCCTCTAGATGACTACTATTATTAAAATTAAATAATTTGTAAAGTAAAGCCGCTAACTCTTACTATATTTCCATTTCAAGAGAATAATATATTTTCAGCAAGGAGTTGCCTCAAATCTGAACATATCTTCACATGATGCACAGGCATCAATAGCAAATTTGCACTGACTTTGGCAGAAACTACCTGAGTGTTTTCAAAAGTAGATTTGGCTGTCGGGTATAAGTTGCTGATATCTTACTGGTTTTTGATTCATCAGTGTTTTTCTATTCAATTACAACTTTAAAATTAGAAAAGGAAAAGTTACAAGTAAAATCAAAACAATTTATACAAAGTCCAAAAGGTATAATCGGAGGAAACTTAAGGAATACATTCAAGAAATGGGAAAAGGATCCTGCTCTCAATTTTCCTACAGAAACAAGGCTAAAACAGTAATAGCATCTCTAACCTGGCATGGAAAATAAATGAGGGTTGACAGAATATTGGTTTTCACTTCAAAGTCGGTTATTAAATTTTTTTCTTTTCTCCCTGCAGAACGCAACACAACATGGGCTATTTTCAGACTATGGGTCTCTTTAATCAAAGTCAGCACTGGCTGTGAAGACCACCTGCTCCCAGTAATTACTGTAAGCACACTCAGTGTCTCCTGATTCAAATGACCTATTTCTTGGTGAAATAAGACATCTCTTAACTTCCACTGTGTTAAATATGCTCTCAACTCTAAATTACTTCTTCACAGGAGACAAATGCCCTTAGATCAATTCAAGGCACTGATCTCACTCAGTGGGCCCATCAGAACTTGAATCCCAAGGCACAACAAGAAAACAATCTGCTGAGTACCCAACAAAAATGACCAGATAGATCTGAAAAACAGCCAAATGGAAAACTGCACAACTTTTTCTGAAATTTTTATTCAGAGTAACGTTAAGAAGGGAATTAATTTTGCTTTTCATCTCGTATGAAGCAAATAGACCCTACCTTTAAAAGAGTAGGTTGTTTGCCTAATATTTGTAATAATTTCATATGCACCCATTAACACTTATTTTTTTTTTTGGCCTGGCTTCTGTCCTAAACACATGCATCTACAAATCTGCTTGGATTTTCTAGTTTCAAGATTAAAACAAAATATATCTCAGTAATCAGACCTACAAAACAATTATTTAGGTTTACAAACTAAGAATTCATATAGAATATAAGCTTGGTCCTTATGGCTGAATGATTTCTCCTGCTTGATTCGTTTCTGTGTCTGGCGTGGTTGGCCCCTCTCTTTGTTTTAAGAATATTTTCTGCCTTAAAATCTGAGCACTTGTCCTCTTTCTTCTCTTCCCCTTGCCCCTTGCCTTTTAATTGGCTTCATTTTCTCTCCTTTTGCTGCTGGCTGGTTAAAGACTCATAATTTTCTGCCCTTTCTTCTTATCAACACCTACACTCCTCTCCCTTCCCTCATCTTTCCTTCCCTTCTATTCTCTGTTCATCCCTTTTTTGGGCTTCTGTTTTTATCCTAATTTTCTCCTACAACTTTATTTTCTTTCAGGGTGATTTTATTATCCATAAGGTAATAATTCCACAATTAGTTTCTCTAGCCCTGATTTAAAAAGCGGGGGGTGGGGGAATGCCTAAATCATTTAATAAAAACTGAAACACGCACAGAGGGATTTGTTATGCACAAGATACTAATTAGGACAAGAAACAGAGTGGAAAGACCTTTGAAAGGTCACACAGTGCCCTCCTTTTATTCCAGCTAAGGCTTTTCCTAAATCAGCATTCCGGAAGTATTCCAGGGAACACTCATTCTGCAAAATGGCTCTTGAAAAGTAAAAAAAAAAAAAAAAAAAAAAAAAAGGAGTTTTATGGCCAAATGAATTTGGGAAAAACTGCATACCATGTCTTCCCTCAGGAATTTCAATGAACATTAACATTGTAAAAACTGAAACATCTTAGAAGAGATATTTATTTGCATTTAACCCAGCATTACACAAACTCGTTTGACTCTGCAACATTTTTAATAAGTCATCTTATCTTCAGCAACATGCCTTTGGCCATGGCAGTAACCTCCTATTTTCTGCCTTAATCGTCACCCTGCTCCAAGCCACTTGAAGCTACCACCGGAATCATCCATCTAAAACATTAATCACACCTCATAACTCATCTACCTACAATAATCCAGTAGCACTAGACTGTATACATCTGTACTCCTCAGTGGANAGCCACTTGAAGCTACCACCGGAATCATCCATCTAAAACATTAATCACACCTCATAACTCATCTACCTACAATAATCCAGTAGCACTAGACTGTAAACATCTGTACTCCTCAGTGGAGCTCAGGATTTTTAGTAATCCTATCTTCAGCTTTCTTGCCTTCTCATTGTTTTTGCCACGAACTACTCCTTAACCGACTCTCCTTCAGGGTACCTAACACTATAGTATCACCAAATTACTTAAATTCTTGAAAATGCCCACTTATACCTGTTCCTTTCCCTTCTTACCCCTAATAGACTGTTGCATATTTTTCCATAGTTCATGTGTGTGCTCCTTATAAACACACTTTTGTGATCACTTTCCTTTATGTCCAAGTGAGTTGGTTGTTCTTTGCCTTGCGTTTCCTTACCACTTTGTAAATATCTCTAGAAACATGAATTTCACTGAATCTACTGCACCTAGGAAATTGCAAGCCTGTAGGCCTTCACTGTCTAATACTGTAGGATTAGCTATCATGTGATTTTTCAGCACACGAAATGTAATGAGTTTAAACTCACATGATTTTAGCATAAAATATACACTGATTTCACAATTTAAAAAAAGAATAAACTTATACCATTAATAATTCAAAATACTGATTTTATGTTAAAATGACACTTTGAAAATATTTGGTTAAATAAAATATATTCTTAAATTAATTATGCCTGTTTGTTTTTACGTTTTATGCAACTATCAGAAATTTTTAAAATTACCTGTGCTGGTACATTTGTGGACCACATTATGTTTCTATTAGACTGTTCTAATTGTGCAGTTCTAGTAGGCTTGCATCTTCTCTTATAATTACAGGACTTAGTTATCATTTGGAATCAATACTCAGCAAACGTTTCTTGAATCAATGAATAAATTAGCTGCTGTGTTTTTACATTGTCTTATAAAATTCTTGCAGTTCGTTAGCATGACATGAGTCCCAGAGGAACAAAAGTCTTCCACATGAATGATCTCAATATTGGATGGCTCTAAATGGTGGCAGCACCAACAGCAACAATACTCTTTTCTTAGAGAAGGAAAGGAAAAGAGAGAAAAGGTCCAAGATCATATTGACCTTTTAAATAAACCCTATACCATGAACTATTCTAGGTTAGAATGCACATAAAAAGAACTCACAGTCTCTATAACTTTCTATAGAATGCATGCTACCAGACTTTGATGAAGGCAAAAGAAAAGAATAAAGAAATCAAAGAAAAAAAACTCAGTTGTAACGCAGCCCAAGTCCTCTATCACTTCCAGTCATAAATTTTCTTTTACGAATCACTTTGAGAGCACAATTCCAGAGAGAGATGCTACAGAACCTCTGGTCTAAGCCTGGACAGAAAATCAAACCCATATGAGTTTTTGTGTTAGTGAAAAATCTCTGTGTGACCTTATGTGAATTGCCTAGTGTCTGCGTCTTAGGATATGCCTTAGGTAAAGCGATAATTCTGAAAACTCTAAAGCAATTGGAACAATCTAATGCTGCTGATGATGTTCTCAGATATTTTAAGTCATATCCAAATTACTTTCAATCAATGTACATGGTAGCACGTTACCTTACTTCAGCTACAAATCCAAATGACGTCCTCACAAATGATGAAGACTTTTGTCTACAAAAGGTTTAATAAATGGCAAACTATTTAGTAAATTATTTCCTCTGTTCCTAGGTTTTCTCCATGTATTTTAAATTTCCGTTAAAACCATTTATACTGTTTCCAATTAGTGTGGGACGTAAGGAGAGTAAGCTGCTATTTACAAATAATTTCACTTGAATTTAAAAGATAGTTGGCCAGGCACGGTGGCTCATGCCTGTAATCCTAACACTTTGGGAAGCCAAGGCCAGGGATCACTTGAATTCAGTAGTTCGAGACCAGGCTGGGTAACAGGGTAAAACTTCATCTCTCCCAAAAATTCAAAAAATGAGCCAGGCATGGTGGTGCGTGCATATCTGTGGTCCCAGCTACTTGGGAGGCTGTGGTGGAAAGATCTCTTGAGCTCAGGAGGCAGAGGTTACCGTGAGCTGAGACCACACCACTAAACTTTAGCGTGGGCAATCACATGAGACCTTGTCTCAAATGCATACATGCATACATACATGCATACATACATACATACATACACACAAGATAAGTTGTTTTTGTTTTTAGCTATTTTCTCTCATGTGGGTTTTTGGTAACTTACATATAAACTCTTTTCTGGAAAAAAAAAAAAGTTATTTATTTCCTGAACTGAACAATAAACATTCCTGAACTGGGTAAGTGAGTGGCCACCAAAGACTGCTACTCCGTCATGACTACAAGCATCAAAAACACTGGGACATTCACCTCTTGTCAACAATCAACCTCTATGAGACTTTGTCCAAAATCTATTTCTAAAATTTAAATGCCTTGTAAGCATTTTTAATGTCTTTTAAATTTCTAAAACCTTTGTAGTTGTGGCCATTGAACCAATATTAACTGAGCACTTACTATGGGTCAAGTGGTGCTAACAGTATAGAATTTATAAAAATATTTATTCAAGCAAAGTGGAATCTTAGTTCGAAAAGTCAATAGCATGCATTTCCCAACATTAAGTGTCCTGTCAGTTACAGACTTTGAAAAACAGATCTCTAGATAAGGCTTAAAGAAAACATACTTTAAGTTGTAAAAATCATATGATCAGTTTAAGCCTTAATTTAAAGCTAAAAGCACTGCCCCTCAATTACCTATGCTATATTTCATAAATTACAGAACCACAACCTGAAAGCACTGCGGTCCTTTCCTTCTTTTCTCGATAGAAAGCATTTGTTAAATTGTCCATGTGTTCAATTCCCTAGGATATAATAGGTAGTAAAATGAAGTCTGACTTAGTCAATATTTGTCTAAGGCTGTTGTTAGATGTATAAAATTCACTCATGTATTTATCCGGTAAACATGTTTTAGCTGTCTTCACCATGATAGGCATTTGCCTAAGTGCTTGGCTAACAATGAAGCCATCAAAGAGCATGGAGGTAAAGGGAGGGAGTTGCAGCACAGAGGGAAAGATGTTCTACAACAGGTTTGAGAATCAGGTACTACAGAGAGGAGTCCGGTGACACGGAACTCAGTCTTGGAGTCTGGGGGTGGTTTCCGTTCAGAAATGCATCAAGCTGAGGCCCTAGGACCCGCAGGGATACTCCAGGTAAGCAATTTGAGAAGGAGGAGCCCTCCCAGACTTAAAGATTTGAAAAGTTCAAGCATTTACAAGGGACCGAAGAGGAAGAGGGTTAGGGAAACCTGGAAGTAGTTAAAAATGGCTGAAACTCAGTGCAGGAGGAGGAGAAATGAACAGCCTCAATTTCATGAAATTCCTGCTGAACGGAAAGGATAGGTCCCCTCTTAAAAAGGTTCTTACTCTGTTAGGTGAAGAAAAGTTTGGAAAGGCAAGATTAGAATAACAGTGAGTCAGGAAACTGTACGAGCTACATGGGAGAGGGGAAGGTGAAGACTGAAAGTATGTAGAAAACGTTTTGCATTAGAGGAAGATTTAGACGTACAACTGTTAGAAAAATGAGGTTAAATATATGGACAATATTGTCTCCAGGGCACGTGAGTAGAAAAACTACACAACTCATCTCCCTGCATATCTGCCCCTCCAGCTAATTCATTGATGGTACTCACCACCAGAGCCACGTCTTGCTTGGATTTTGTGGCTTCCTAATCCTCTATTATTATTTTCAGATGTTGCTGTAAGAATGTTGCTTTATATTCCGTGACAAAGAGTTGCTGTTAGTTAATTTTGGTGGAAACTGTACTTTGAAAAAATAACCTTATATCTGAGAAGACACATGGGCATTTTTCTGTTTTATATTTCATCCTTCTGTCATCCTCCAAAGAATGACATCAGATAGAGATATGAACCACTGCTGAACCACCATGAACGTCTGCGGGCTCTGTGCACCCAGCACTTAGGACAGCTGGTTTACCCAGTGGGAAGGTTCAGCTTCATTTGTGGTGAGTCAGCTTCCTTGACGCTCAGCAGTGCCCTGGCAATGCTAACTAACCAAGGCTATAGTTTGCCAGGGTGCCCAAGTCAAGGCAACGACGGACTTTCCCTCTAATCTGCAAAATGAGACTTGAACCTAAGATCCATATCACTCTTACAAAGTCAAGATGGAGCCTGTGTTAAAATAAAAAAGTTGTGACCATCACAAAATGTATGAATGCCATTTGTTCCATGTTTCTATTTCAGTTAATTATTCTCTCTTGGGCTCTCTTTGATCTGCAATGAATTAGCATATAGTAAGTTTTGTCGATGCACTATTATCTCTCTTAAAACCCCTCCTTCCTAGTCTTTCACCTTGGGCCAACTTACACACCATTGTTTTTTAATCAAACTAGGAAAATGGTGACCAGGACCCTGCTTTCCATCTATCTTCCACGATATAAATGAAAGAAAACCGTAATAATTTTCTCCCAAAAACCCTCAATGACCCCAGCCTACTGGTTAGTAAATAAAGTTAGTTCAACCTTCTCCTAATACCTAGGACTTGTACATAATGTTACTCATCTGTCTTCCTGGCCTTCTCTTAGTAAGTCTCACCACAAGTCACTGAACTACTCAACATTCTCCAAACACGTGTGCAGTTTGCTTGTTCTTCTACTACTACTGTCTGTAATTCTCTTCCCCAACTTCTCAGCCTACCACAAGCCTGCTCTTCCTTCAAGATTCAAGCCACATGTTATGTCCTCCGTAAAAACTCACGACTCATACATTGGAAATTGATTTTATGTCTGGGCTTGCAAAGCCTTTGCTAAAATCTCTACATTGTTTTTAAACACATACACACGCGCACACACACACACACACACACACACACATATACATTTTTTAAAATTTAACAGCAGATATTTAAATTTTACTAATGTTAACATTCCTTATTTTGACTGAGTAGCTCTGAAGATCCATGACATGTATTACTTATGATTTTGACAAAGCACAGACTCAACCATCCTCTGTCAAAAGAAGATGGATGCTAGAATGAATCTCACAAGTTGTGAGCCCAGCTTGTGCCTGAGTATCCCAGAAGTGATGCGCTCCCGATAAGGTCAAATACAATTTGGAGGAAAAATGATATAAATGTTAATACTCCTAAATCATAGAGTAGATATATTCCTTAGCAAATATAAAATGTTTAGCATTTGCTGAGGACTGCTCTAAGCATTTTCAATATAATATTAACCTTCATAATAATTTTTAAGATAGGTGTGATTGTTATACCCAATTTTCAGATAAGACAACTAAGGAAAAGAAGACGCAACGCTGTAAATAGCAGAGACAAGATTTGAACCAAGGCCGTATTATTTCACAGATTGCCCCTTTAACCAACATACTCTGTTGCCTACCAGGTGGAAATTATGAATAGTTTCCTATGGTTGGTGTTTACAATCTATCTCTTCCTTTTTTGGGACAAAGGTCATGCCTTTTGGTTTGTTTCTTCAGCAGTACCCAGCAGTGTCCCGTGTAAACAGCAGACTCTAGTACTAACGACAAGCTTTACAACTATTACTAAATCCAAGTTATCCCAGAGTAACAGCTGTTCACTAAATGTTGAACCCCAGTAATTCTTCTCAACCAAGAAAAATAGCTTATTCACTCATAATTCTGCTTTCCTCTTAAATGCAAGGCTACAAATTCTCATTTGCCTTGGGGATCTTCACTAAAAATAATTTAATACATACTGGAACCATTTAGCTCCTTCATTGCAGCTATTTAAAATAAGCATTGGCACAGAAACTGCAGCATTAGGAGATATCTTTACTCTTCGCATTAGGGACCACTTGTCAGAAGCAGAGTTAAAGTAGATTTGAAACATCTCCAGGCTGCTTAGGTCTCTAGTGCTCTGAAGTATTTGAATGTTCACTCTTTGACCCATGGCTGTTTAGATCATTTCGATTTTAGGAAAAAAAAAAAAGGAATAATGATTACAGAGCCTGTTCCAAAGGAACTTATCCCTTCCGTTTCTTTCATTCTATTTGGGCTAAAATGCACTTCATCAGCGTTCAAGTTAAGGCATGAAGATGGCAATGTGACCAAATGCTAAAACCAATGTGCCCTTTGTGCCTTTGATTAGAACGCTGGGAAGCTTCATGAAAATGCTGGAAGTGGTAGGGCAATCATTAATAAAAATTCTAATGAAATACATATGGGCTGTGAAAACCACAGTCCCATAACAGAAACGCTACTACTAAATGTAGCCTATTTATTTTTCTTTTAAAACAAACTGCAAATATATCACCCTTGGTTTTAAATTATCTACTTCATTAGGTTAAGAAATTGCTTTTTCATTGCTAGCAAGTGGCTCTTCATCAGAGATAGCATGTCCAGCTGCCAACAAGTTAAAGCCTAACTATTTAAGCTGTATGTAATGGAGGAACAAAAATCACATAAGGTTAGAAGCTCCTATTGGATCTATGACCACTCAGGGTTTTACATCTGTAGCTCAAGAAATAGCTCCCTGGACAACATCAGTACTTAATGGCTGGAAGTTATTCTCCGTGGAAGGCAAATGGAATGAGAATGATGGATTGTGCTTTACTCTGTGGAAATGGACAACTTGGCAAATTTTTTAAATTACTCAGCAAGCCAACCATTTTTAGTAGTAATAAATTATCTTAAATATTCTCTGAGTTACAGGTAGATCCTCAGTATCTTTGAGCTAAACAGCTCACATGAAGACCTCCTCTGCAAGCCAGAGTATGGAGGTGAGGGTGGCATCCACAAACTTAATAACTGGTTCTTAGGTGAAATTCTGGGTCCTGTGTAGACCCGCGTAGCCTTGCTACAAAGCAAAGCAGCTTTGACTCCTATAGGAAAGATAGGCCATGCATTTGAACTAACAACCTAAAATAGATTTGTCTGTCATAAAATTCAAATCCTTTGAAAGTATCTTTTTGACATGTTGTTCTTTTTGTTGCCTCTCCAGAATTACGGGCTCACAGGGAGTCCTTACTAATTATGAATGTATTCTTTATCCTTTAAAATTTAGGAGAAATGTCTTCTATGTTCTTTTGCCTTAGATTCAGGATCCAAAAGATTCTATATGGCAGGCTTTAATCTTTGGAGAGACATTGCTTTTCATACAAGCTATGTATAAGTGGCACAGCAGTTGTTCAAATTGGCACTTACATCACTTTTTTGCAGTTAACTGCTTAGGCATGCTACAGGCTTGATTTTTCAAGGAGATAGTACAAATGTTCACTTCAAGATTGGATGATTTTAATGAGGTGATTGTAACAGTTGCTGTCTCCTTGAATCCTGTTCTTGAAGAGATGAAAAAGAAAACCTTCTCGTCTATGCATTGTCTTGAGATCTTATCCAAATGGCAACTATAATGTGAATTTGAAGAGGCCACCCAAAATTCTGCATTTGGACCAAGCTGAGAGGCGCCTGTAAACTCATGCTTTGCATTTAGGAAAATGTCAAAAAGAACAGGCAGAGTGCCCTTACTTCCTAAAAATACAATGTAACAAAGCTGGCCACAATGGTTGCTGCCTGTAATCCCAGCACTTTGGGAGGCTGAAGTGGGAGGATTGCTTGAAGCAAGGAGGTTGAGACCAGCCTGGACAACATAGGGAGACCCAGTCTCTACAAAAAAAAATTAAGTAGTTAGGTGTGCTGGCTGGTGCCTAACATTCCAGCTATATGGGTGGCTGAGATGGGAGGATTTCTTGAGTCCAGGAGGTCCAGGCTACAGTGAGCTATGATCACCCCACTGCACTTCAGCCTGGGAGACAGGGTGAGACCCTGTCTCAATAATAATAATAATAATAACAATAATGGGGGGGGGCAGTGAGTACAGTAAGTAAATATAGTTTAGAGCACAGATCTGGAAAAAGTTAATGAAAGTCAGTAAGTACTAGCTATCTTTAAATACAGTCAGACCACAAACCAGTGAAAATAGCAAGGATGTGTTCCCAGTGAAAAACTCAGGATGATGGAAACAAAACAGAGGTGACACTGAGCCTTGTAAGAACAATGTTCTGCTTTGGAGTCTAAATCTTAACTTGTCAAGCAAACCATTACAAGAAAGTAATTAGATTCTCTATTAAGGGATGAGTAGTGGCTTCTTTTTTCCTTCTGCCATTTATAGGCAGCTGTAGGAATTAATGCCTAAAACCTCTAATTGCTTTCTTGACAGTACAAATAGAATGATTTTTATAACTACGTTTTTACTACACAGTCCTCACTGACCAGATGTTACATAAAGGCACTCTGTTTCTTAAAGTGTATTTTGTTTCTATAGGCACGCACACTAACCATGAGAATCCTCTTGGGGAGGTGTTGAAAATGACATGCGTAGGTCCACGTGTCAGAAAGTCTTAATTGTGTAGGAGTGGTGGTACCCAGAGCTATTTAGGTGGGTTTTTGGTCCCCATATCCACATCACTTTCCCATGTCTCCCCAAATCAAATCATAACAATTGATTCTAAGTATCCATTTTGTATATAGTTTGACATTTGAAATATTAGAAAATGTTGCCATTTTTACTAAAATGAAACAGAATCTCAGCAAAAAAAAATGTGCATACTATGCAAACTCCGGCTTAAAGATCAGTTAGCAGACCATCCTCCCCTCCCCTCACCTTCTAACCAGGTTACTGACCCTCAGCCCTTCCTTCATGGAAATTCCAGAGGTGATCCTGTAAGCAGGACATTTTAGAGAAACACTCCAGGTAATTCTGAGGCAGAGTCTGCAAAGCATTCTAACATTTTATCAGTTCCGTGCTAGCCATCTGCTGCACAGAAACTGTTGAAAAACACAGTTGCAGTTTAGTCTATGAAAGTAAGATTTTTTTTTTTAAACAAAAAATCTAAATCTCACAGCTCTCATTCTCTCTCTCTTTTTCTTAAAAGCCCACAGATGAGAGCTTGGTACTAACGGTGCTGAGCTGCTTGGAGAAATGCTTAGAAGCAGCCATTCCACAAAACAACCCAGCACCTCTAGAGGAAAAAAAGAAATGCATGATTTTGTCCTTGACCCCAGGGTTGTGTCATTTACATATGAAAAAGGCAAGGTATTTATTCCGAAAGAAAGACACTGAGAGAAAGATGCCACTGGGACCATATTAAAAAGGTACAGCTTTCTCGACAGGGATACCTTTTCAGAACCAGAACTCAAATGAATTTTTTTTTTTTTTTAAAACCTCTGCCATAGCCTTCATGAGCACCTTCAGCAGCTGGTTCAGAAATCCTTCACTGTACACATTCTTGACCAAATATAAGAGAGAGGAATTTGTGACTGTCCTATCAGGCCAACCTTTCCTTCTCTCCAATAGTTTATCTACTAAGGGCAGCCAACAGCTGTGTGTTGTTCTATATAGCTGTCTGTTAGAGGAATCTCACGGCCTGGAAGTTAAGGTATAAAGCCAGAGACTAGTTTATTCCTTCTAGCCTACACTAGCCTCTGGCTCTATGCCTTAACTGGGCAGCTGTGGCTTCAAGGAGGTATTACTGTGTCTTCTCATGCCACCTTCCTGCTTGCTGTAAGGCTGGCTCCTGCTTTTTGGAGCCTTACTCAAAGACAAGGTCCCTGCAATCAGGACATCGTGACTTTAGTGAACTTAAGTATCGCTTTGGTGCAGAAGAGTTCTATTTCTAAAATTTGACTCCTGCTCCGTTTAAAGCCCAAAGCCACTAATCCCTTTGTTCAACCTAATTTAAAAATGTCCGCTCACGCTGCAATAGGAGCTCCACCTGTCTTGACCTTATCCATTTCTAACCCTCCTCCATTTCTGCACTGGTCTACTCTTGAAGCCCCAGTGCTTCTTGCTGCCAAATTGCAAGACTTAGGATGACACGTACAAAACACTTAGATTTTCCTGTTTCTCCTTAGTCTGGGGAATCTGTTTTTAGTTTGTAACTATTATATTGTTAATTAAATAGTCACCCATAACATAAAAATACGTACTGGTTAATTAAATGGGGATACCTACTATTCCTAATGGAACTGTTAAATTTCAACCAAGAATCATGAAAATCTTTTTTCTGCCCTTCTTTCACTGCCACATTCAGCAATTTTATATTAATTCAGTTTTATCCAGAGGAACCTTGAATATAATAAACTAGAGCTGTGGGTCCCTTGTTTTAGAATGGTGCTCATAAGCCCTTTAATAAACAATTTAAATACTTTTTCTTAACAAAATAGACAATTTCATGAGCAATTTTTACCACCTCAAGCTCTAAAGCATAATACATTTTGAAATAAAAATGATTATAAACAAAGCTTTAGAATGTATACTCTTAAATATTGTTTATTTCGACAGATGCCTATTACAAGATAATATTAAATAAAAACACATACATACACTACAGAAATTACTCCTATCAATTTTTACCAAAAAGAATTTTAAATATTAATGCTGTTTGAAAAGTAATATATGCACATAGTAATCATTTGAAATGCAAAAATGATTGTGAAAGTTACATCTCTTTCCCATTCCTAATCTCCAGCCATCCGCCAAGTCTCTTAGGGGGTTACCACTATTAATAGCTTCTTGTATCTCTCTAGAGATTTTTCTTTTCTGCTCACTTGGAAGCATAT
This sequence comes from Cebus imitator, assembly GCF_001604975.1. NCBI lineage: Eukaryota > Metazoa > Chordata > Mammalia > Primates > Cebidae > Cebus > Cebus imitator. The sequence goes on from NW_016107376.1 coordinate 413,212, forward strand.
CTAGGTTTCTTCCAAATTATTTTAGAGAGAGCTTATGCATGTATAAATACGGCTGTCTGTATACACATATATATACACATATATAAATGTACATATATATGTCAGTAACATTTATCTGCATCCTGTGTTTTTTATTTTAATAAGCATACATACTTAAGCATTCATTAAGTATCTCATAAAGGCCACATAGTATTCTACTCTGTGGGTTCTCAATAGTTTATTTGACCTGCCCACTACCTGAACATCCTTAATGATGGGCATTCAAGTGTTTTTCAGGCTTTAGCAATGGGTATCACTATACACATTGTTCACACACAAATATACCTTTAAGATACATTTTTAGGAGTAGAAATCACAATGTTAGTTACATATTTTACAATTCAGTAGACAATAATAAATTGTCATCAACAAAGCTTGAGAGTATCTTTTTCTCCACACCTTAAAGAAGATATCAAGATACAAAACTTGCTTATTTTTAAAAAATCTTTTAAAATTACCTAAGTGAAAACAGCATCTCTATAGTTTTAACTTGCATTTCGCTTATTAGGAGTAAGATTATAAATCATTTAATATGTGTAACAGTCACTTGTATTTCCTTTTTTAAAAATAAACTTTTAATTTTAGAATAGGTTTAGATGTGCAGAAAGTTGCAGACAGCATAGGCTTCCCATACACTCCACATCTGATCTCCCATACTACCAACATCACACATCAGTAGAGCTTTGTCAAAATTATTAAAACAATATTAATATATAATTATCAGCTGAATTATTGACTAAATGTGTTCAGATTTCTCTATGTTTATATAACGTCCATTTTAGCTTCCTGGATTCTATGCAAAATATGACATTACATTTCACTGTTATGTCTCCTTACGTTCCTCTTTCCTATTAGCTGTGATAGTTTCTCAGACTTCTCTTGTTTTTTTTTTTTT